>NC_142796.1:36497065-36797065 GCF_049724085.1 Artemia sp. Qi Xiang Cuo
CGTTTTATGTTATAACGTTGATAATAACTTTCATTTTAAAAATTTTCTTTTTTTTAAATTTGTTTTCCTATATTTTTTCTAATATTCATTGTAAATTTTAAATAATAAATTAAAATTCCAGTAAAATAAATATGATTTTTGTAATAAAATATAAAGTGAAATAAACACTTAAACCGCTGAGCTTCCTGGAATTAATGTTCATTATTTTCAATAGTTCCTTACAGTTATACGGACTATTATATTGATTTTACACTTTTTGTCGTTGATGTTTTGAAAAACAAAAGCACGCTGTTCGAGATACATATAGTTTTCAATAAAACGGAAAGGACATAACAAACCTTAGACTTTTATGGTTTGGGAAGGGAGAAAGGGTCAGTAGCCAAACTCCTATTGGTAGTAATTTTTGTTGACCATATAAAATTAGGGGGACAAAAATATTTTTGTCCACCCACGATAAATTCCACCCAGGAAACTCCCGTGAGCCCCCCCTGAAAACGGCCTAGGGTTGCACCCCTTACCGTGTTGGTTTGAGGGATATCACACCAAGAGAGTACATTTCAATGCCAAAATAGTCAACAAAATTTGGAGATAGCTATTTTCTTCAAAAAAGTTGAAAGGCCCAATAACTGTCTTTTGAGATAAAATGACCCCCTATAGCCCCTGGAGGTAAGCTTATAAGTTATAACAAATGTCTGTTGTTTTATTTGTTATTGGGAAGTGTGCATACACATATGCTGATATTTATTCCTTAAAATCTTAATTATTTTTTATTTCTTAAAATTATAAAAGTGAAAACATTAAAAAAATTTCAGTAAAGTACAAATTATACTCTAGCTTTTAGAAAGCATAGAGTTTAGAACACTACTTAGGTTAATTTCTGCTCGTTATGAGTTTGACTTGTTTTAATTTTTGTGTGTTTTGGGTTTCATTTATTTATTGATACTGATATATGTTAGTTGTATGATTTTTATATTATTTTATTATATTATTTTTTCTTTTTTGTTTTTATGTATTTCTTTTTTTTTTTTTTTAAAATTATTTTTTGAAAAATTTTTTTTTGATTAATTTTTTTTCGTTTTATATTTAAATAGTTTTTTTCAGTGATAAAGATTGAGCCTCTTCTGAAGTTAAACAGCCATCCCTTCTATAAGAACCTTAAATACCCCCTGGGCATAAACTATGACCCTTGCCCCTAATCTCTGGGGTCTGTTTCAACCCTAAAAGCCTTGTTGTATGATATTTAGACTATTGTTAATAGACGTGTTATCTCAAAATATCTATTATACTCACTTAATGACAATACGAAGTGTGGGTCTTGTAGAGAGGGTCGATGACCTCTGATCACTGACTCTTACTAGATCACTCTGATCTGAAAAAAAATACATTGTGCCAACATCGTTCTTTACTTAGGCACTGCTTCTGGGCTGCCTATTATTTTTTTTTTTTTTTGTCGTATATGTATTGAAAAAAAAACTATCCATAGTGTTTTCAATAAAACGTAAATTAAATAACAGGATTAATTCTTTTATTGTTTTGGACAGGAGATAGGGGCAGTAGCCAAACTACTCTTATTAGTAATTTTTGTTGACAATATAAAAATAAACCAGACTATGCACATAATATTTTTTCAAGAACAATTGCTGCAGTAGAAGCAGTAAACAATAGCGGTGTCTGCTTTGACAATAAACTTGTCAAACACGCAAAGGTATTTTTTGTAGCTATATAAAAGCTTCTCATTCTAATATTAAGTAACCCTTGTGTTTCAGGAGACAACATTAGAAGATTTGGAACAACAATTAAAAATAGTCAAACTTTAGCGTAAAGAGCAACGTATCAAGGAGGAGCGAAACCTCCTCATACTAAAATAATTTCTGTTCGTTTTATGTTATAACGTTGATCCTTACTTTCAGTTGAAAAACATTCTTTTTATTTTAATTTGTTTTCTGATCGTTTTTATAATAATGCTTTTAAATTTTCAATAATACATTAAAATTACATTAAAATAAAAGTTTTTTTGTAATAAAAATTACAGTGAAATAAACACTTAAACCGCTGAGCTTCCTGGAATTAATGTTTATTATTTTCAATAGTTCCTTACAGTTATACGGACTATTATATTGATTTTACACTTTTTGTCGTTGATGTTTTGAAAAACAAAAGCTCGTTGTTCGAGATACATAGAGATTTCAATAAAACGGAAAGGACATAACATACCTTAGACTCTTATGGTTTGGGAAGGGAGAAAGGAGCACTAGCCAAACTCCTATTGGTAGTAATTTTTGTTGACCATATAAAATTAGGAGGACAAAATTATTTTTGTCCCCCCTCGATAACTTCCCCCCGGGCACGTCCCCGGAGCCCCCCCCCGGAAAACGGCCGTGGGGTGCACCCCTCTCCGTGTTGGTTTGAGTTATATCAGACCAAGAGAGTGCTTTTAAATGCCAAAATAGTCAACAAAATTTTGAGATAGCTATTTTCTTCAAAATAGTTGAAAGGCCGAATAACTGTCTTTTTAGATAAAATGACCCCCTACCGCCCCTGGTATGTAAGTTTTTAAGTTATAAAAAATGTCCTTTGTTTTATTTGTTATTGGGAAGTGTGCATACACATATGCTGATTATTATTCCTTAAAATTTTAATTATTTTTTATTTCTTAAAATTATAAAAGTGAAAACATTAAAAAAAATTTCAGTAAAGTCCAAATTAAATTCTAACTTTTAGAAAGCATAGAGTTTAGAACCCTAATTAGGTTACTGTATTATCTTTATGATTTTGTATTGTTTTTATTTTAATTTTTTTTTGGTTTCATTTACTTATTGATACTGGTGTTTTAGATTTGTAGTATTGTTAGAGTCTTTTCTTCTCTTGTATTTTCTTTTTTTTTTTAGTGGAGTTATTTATTATTTTTGGAAAATTATATTTTGAAAAAATTGTTTTTGATTAATTTTTTTCGTTTTATATTGAAATATTTTTTTTCATGGAGAAAGATTGAGCCTCTTCTGAAGTTAAACAGCCATCCCTTCCATAAGAACCTTAAATACCCCTGGGCATAAACTATGACCCTTGCCCCTAATCTCTGGGGTCTGTTTCAACCCTAAAAGCCTTGTTATATGATATTTAGACTATTTTGAATAGAAGGGGTATCTCAAAATTTCTAGTAGACGCACTTTAGGACAATACGACGTGTGGGTAGGGTGGAGAGGGTAGCTGCCCTCTGATCACTGACTCTTACTAGATCCCTCTGATCTGAAAAAAAAATACATTGTGCCAACATCGTTCTTTACTTAGGCACCGCTTCTGCGCTGCCTATGATTTTATTTTTTTTTGTCGTCGATGTTTTGAAAAACAAAAGATACATATAGTTTTCAATAAAATGGACAGTACATAACCGGCTTAAGTCTTTTATGTTTTGGTAATGGAGACAGGGTCAGTAGCAAAACTAAAATTATTATTAATTTTTTTTTACAATATGAAAATAAACCATACTATGCACATAATATTTTTTCAATAGCAATTTTTGAAGTAGAAGAAGTAAACAATAGCGGTGTCTGCTTTGACAATAAACTTGTCAAACACGCAAATGTTTTTTTATTAGCTATATAAAATCTTCTCATTCTAATATTAAGTAATCCTTGTGTTTCAGGAGACAACGTTAGAAAATTTGGGACAACAATTAAAAATAGTCAAACTTTAGCGTAAAGAACAACGTATCAAGGAGGAGCAAAACCTCCTCATACGAAAATAATTTCTGTTCGTTTTATGTTATAACGTTGATCCTTAATTTCAGTTGAAAAACATTCTTTTTTTTTAATTTGTTTTCTGATAGTTTTTCTAATAATCTACTGCTACTACTACTAACAACTCATCGCAGCACCAAGCCACCTGAGGCCAACATAGCTACGCACGCTCCTCCTCCACCCCACTCTATTCAAGGCCTTCCTTTTTACACCTGCCCACGAAGTTCCCATTTCCTTTAAATCTTTCTTTATGACGTCCTCCCACCCCAGACGGGGATGACCTGCTGTCCGTTTAGCCCTAGATTGTTGGCCAAAACGAACAATCGTCGGCACTCTCTCATCCTTCATCCGCACAACATGCCCCAACCACCTCAACCTTTCTTTCATTATAGACCTAGAAAGCGGTATTGAACCACATTTTTCATAGAGCCTATTGTTTGAAATACGGTCAGTCAGCCGGGTACCCAGAACAATCCTTAAGCAATATCTCTGGAAAACATCTAGCATATCTTCATCCGCTTTTCGGAGCGTCCATGCTTCTGAGCCATATTTGACCACTGTCATCACTGTAGCTTCTAAGATTCTAATCTTGGTTGGTAGACTTATCTTCCTATTCTTCCAGACTTTTTTTAACTGTTAAAAAACACCCTGAGCCTTGGCTATGCTATTTTTAACATCTTCACTGCTCCCACCATCTTTACTAATAATACTACCAAGATAAGTGAAACTGCCCACCTGATCAATCTTTTCATTACCCAACATCACCTGTTCATCGTCACTTATTCCTAGCCTTAGTGACTTAGTCTTCCTAACATTAATTTTCAAACAAATACTAGCACCCTGAACTCGCAAAACCTCTAAAACTTCATTCATTTTGCTCACACTATCATCTAGGATGCTTAAAACATCAGCATAATCCAAGTCCAGGAGACTTTTTCCTCCCCTTTTGATTCCGTGGTTTCCCATTGACTTTCCTGTGCTGCTTAAAACAAAGTCCATCAAAATAACCCATCTAAAGGGAAATAGAACACAACCCTGCTTAACTCCTAATTTAATATAGAAGCAGCTGCTAACATAATTTCCTACCTTAACCACATCAGAGTTATTCTCGTACATAGCACTAATCACTTTAAGGTATTTGTCTGGTATACCATACAAAGATAAAACCTTTACTAAAGCTCCTCTATCAACAGAATCGAACGCTTGATCATAATCTATGAAACTAAGGACCAAAGAAGTTTGAAAACTTAGGCACTTCTCAATTATTAACCTAAGAGTAAAAATTTGGTCAACACAGCCTCTACCTTTTCTAAAACTGCACTGCTCTTCTCTTAAAACTTTGTCTACGGCATCTCTCAGTCTAAAAAGTATCATATTACTAAGCAATTTGCTACCTACAGAGACCAGACTAATGCCTCGATAATTACCACACTCACTTTTATCACCTTTCTTATAAAGCGGCTTAATTAATGCTGGTAAATTTTCAATAATACATTAAAATTACAGTAAAATAAAACAGTTTTTTGTAATAAAAATTACAGTGAAATAAACCCTTAAACTCCTGAGCTTCCTGGAATTAATGTTCATTATTTTCAATAGTTCCTTACAGTTATACGGACTATTATATTGATTTTACACTTTTTGTCCTTGATTTTTTGAAAAACTAAAGCCCGCTGTTCTAGATACAGATAGTTTTCAATAAAACGGAAAGGACATAACATACCTTAGACTCTTATGGTTTGGGAAGGGAGAAAGGGGCAGTAGCCAAACTCCTATTGGTAGTAATTTTTGTTGACCATATAAAATTAGGGGGAAAAATGTATTTTTGTCCCCCCGTGATACAGTCCCCCCGGGACCGTCCTCGGTGCCCCCCCCTGACAACGGCTGTGGGTTTCTCCCCATACCAGGTTGGGGTGAGGGCTCTCCGACCAAGAGAGTGCATTTCAATGCACAACTAGTCACCAAAATTTGGAGATAGCTATTTTCTTCAAAATAGTTGAAAGGCCCAATAACTGTCTTTTGAGATAAAATGACCCCCTACAGCCCCTGGAGGTACGCTTTTAAGCTATAAAAAATGTCTTTTGTTTTCTTTGTTATTGCGAAGTGTGCCTGCATTGTTCGGCTGGGGCAGGGAGGACGAATTTTCTGCCGTGAGAATTTTCAATGGAGAGGAAAGCTTCCAGGGGATGAAATTTTCAGAAGACATTTAAAACTGGGTGAATTTACTAGAATTCATATACAAAATTTCTTTATATGTCTTGCTTTCTCTTTACCGATTCAATTTTCGCGTCGAGATGTTAAGGGTCATTGTCCGGGGTAAATTCCGGGGTTAAATTAACCATATCAGATAGAAAAAATGTTTGTGGAAAACTGGTTAGGGTTTACTCAGTCAAAAATTAGAACTTATATTTTCCTTATTATGGATCACTATCTATTGATGGCAGCCAAAAATGGGGCAACAAATATTTTTCCATGGTTTTTCCCTATTCTGCTCTCTTTCCTTTGGTTACTTTATAATTACTTTATAGTCCCAAACTTCCAGGCGGACCATGCCCCCCTGCCTCCTCTTGTCGGTGCCCATGTTTAACATACCTGTCAACACTCTCTAAACTTTAACCTCAATACTTTGAAGATTTTTCAACCTCAACCGTTGAAGGTTCTTTCCCTCAGAAAATACCCCCACCCCCTGCCGCAGCTCATTGGTCTACAAACACTTTCGACTTATAAAAAAAAGTAATTGAACTCTCAATTTCCGATCTAATGAGCACCCTCTGAAGCTTTTGCGACCATGAGGCATATGTGTGGATGAGGAAGGGATAGTTCTTTCCTATACGAAATAAATTCTGCTCATTTTGGGGTTTAATGTTAATCTTTACTTTCATAGCAACCGCGTACACCAGAAGTATTCCCAGAAATCATAAGGGAGTACATAACAATTTGACATTTTTGTTTATTTTTTGTTTCCGTTGCATCCCCCCCCCACAAAAAAAAAATATTCACCGTCATTTTTACTTAATTTGGATAACTTGGCTCCAGCTTTACCACCACCACTCCCCTCCCCCTTCCCAGGATTTTGAAGAAATTACGGCACGGTCAAAACCCCTATGCATTCCAGAGGCCAGAACATACTTTGCACTTTACTGAATTAAATTTGAAAAAAACTTGTTTATTAGATTTTCGACTATGTTGAACAAAATGGCTATCTCAGAATTTTAATTGGGTAACTCTTTATTTTATTTTTTTATTTTCATGGCCTTATATTTGTTTTTAAAATACGATTTTCTATCTATCTCTCTTATATGCAGGAAAAATAAACAAAACACACTTTTAATTAAGTTCATATCGTAATTCACCCCCCCCCCCTTCTAATATTCAAAAAAAAATACAAAAAATGATTATAAATTAAAGAAGATAAAAAAGAAAAAAAATGTTTGGTCTAGCATAAAAAAAAGAGTAACAGGGTGGGTTTGTCGGATAATACCCAATTAGCAAAAGTCCTTTCCCCTACCGAAATTAAAAAAAAATAAAACTCAAATAAAACTCTCAAATTTTGAAAGTCTTATATTTCACGGGGGGTATTTTCCATGGGGGGGGGGGAATTTTGTTTTAATTATTTGGTGAGCCAAAATCAAAACCTGCATTAATTCAAAAACTTTCAAAAATAAAATAAAAAAAAAAGTTTTTTAATTGAAAGTAAGGAGCTACATGAAAACTTAAAACGACAAGAAATTACTCCATATATGAAAGGGGCTGTCCCATCCTCAACGTCTCTCTCTCTCTAATTAAGCTAAAGTTTGACTCTTTATAACAACAATATTTTTTTAAAAAATAAAATTTTAGCGCAAAGCGCGATCCGTTGTGGAGGGGACCGCCCCTGTCAGATTAGGACAAATTTCTGTTCGTTCTAAGTTTTAATTTCGCTCCTTACTTTCAATTAAAAAAACTTTTTTTTTTAATTTAATTTTTGAACGTATATGGAACCTCCGTACCTACCCCCACCTAAACACTGACTCATTCACCGCCCTCATTATAGCTGAGGCGTAAACACGGTTTGCCAAGCACATATTAATTTCAGTACAAATAAAGCGACTCACCTTGATTGAATCCAGTCATTCCTTCGTGTGCCATTACTTCTTTTACAACTGGAGAATCTAAAATATAGTTATTCATATTTTTAAACTGGAGCTTGAAACCTCCACTGCAGGGTTATCTGATATGATGTATCTGATAAATAGATTTTCAGTAAGATCTCTTGCTTTTTTTTTTGGGGGGGGGGGCCCCATTTTAAAAAATAATGCAAATTTTATAAAATTTTTTGTTTTGGGTTTGGAACAATAAAATGAAAGAATGTTATATATTTATAACAATAGATATATAGAAAGAATTTAATTATTATGTTGATTCTAAATATATTAGTTTCATTAAATTTAATATTACCCATCAAAAGCTACGGGTCAGAGAAAATTTGTCTGAAAAAGTGGGAGAGACCTTCTTGAAGTCATATAATTTTAATGAAAACCACAACATCAGATTGAAACTGTAGATGTTTCAAGCTCATATCTGCAAAAATGTGGACTTTTGCAATTTTTACCAGAAGAAAAATCACAGATGCGTGTTTATTTGGCTTTTTGTTGTTGTTTTTTTTTCCAGGGGTGATCGTATTGACCTTGTAGGCCTAGAACGCAAGGATAGGGCTCGTTCTATTGGAAATAAAAAGCTCTTGTGCCTTTTTTGTCTATATATAAAAACAGAGAACATAGAGAACTGATCTAAAAATAGAGAACTGATCTTTTTTTCTGCTCTACCAAAAGTACTGTTTTCATATAACTTTACAGTTTCATGAAATGTAATTAAACAAATAGGAAAGGGTTTTCATCTAAAATAAGGAGCAAGTTTAAAACTTAAAACAAATATAAAACCTTTTCAACACATTGCTCATTAAACAAAAGTATTTGTTTTTTGCGGGGGGTATATGGGAGGATCTTTCCAAGAAGGAAGTTTTCATTCGGAAGGAGCATTGCTGTGAAGGGGGTGCCGCATTTCACAGCATTATTAAAGAAAAAGATCAGAAATTAAATAAAAAAACAAGTTTTCCAACTGAAAGTAAGGAGCACCATCAAAACCCAAAACGGACAGAAAATATTACGTATATGATTGGGTTCAACCGCTAGTCAATACTTCGCTCTTCAAGCCAAAGAATTTTTAGTACTTTCATAAGAGCTATTTATTCTAATTAACGGCCTTTGTGATTAAGGAAACATTTTTAAAGAATTGGAACAAAATTCGAACTTTAGCTTAAAGAGCAAGGTATTGAATAGGGGGAACCCCCTAATATACGTATTAAAAATCAATGAATATAGAAGTTCGGTACGTAATTTAATTCGTAAGTTACGTACATTTATTACTAATCAAAACGTTCGTAAATAAAATTAAACAAGTTTTGAAAAATTCATTTAATAAAAAAAAGCAAAATTAATATAAAAATTTTTTTTTAATTATTAATGTGAGGTGAGCCAAAATCAAAACCTGAATTAATTCAAAAACGTTCAAAAAATAAATAAAAAAACAGTTTTTTTAACTGAAAGTATGTAACTTCGAATGAGCTCTCTCTTGATTTTATAGGGCCAATGGGTCGGTACGATTACCCCTGAAAAAAAATAACCCCGCCTCCGTGATCTTTCTTCTGGCAAAAAATACAAAGTTGCAGATTTTTGCAGATATGAGCTTGAAACATATGTAACAGGGCTTTCTGATACGCTAAATCTGACGGTGTGCTTTTCATTAAAATTATTTCACTTGTAGGGGATGTTTCCCCCTCTTTCAAAAAATCAGGCAAATTTTCTCAGGCTCGTAGCCTTTTATGAGTAATACTAAACTTAATAAAATTTATATATTTAGAATTAGCATTATAAGTCCATTCTTTTGATACATTTATTGACATCAAAACTCCGTTTTTAAAAGTTTCGATTACTATTGAGCCGTATCACTTGTTTTTTTTATTGTTTTTTTTTATTACGCATATGTTATTACGTATATAAGGGGTTCTCCCCTTAGTCAATACCACGCTCTTTACGATAAAGTTAAAATTTTGTTTAAATCACAAATCGCTGAATCACAAAGGCTGTTTAATTAGAATAGATAGCTCTTTTGAAAGCACTATAAAAAACTGTAGCGTAAAGAGCAAGGTATTGACTTGGGGATGATCCCACTCATATACGTAATAATTTCTGTTGGTTTTAAGTTCTTATGTTGCTTCTTACTTTCAGCTGGAAAAACTTAGTTTTTTTTAATTTAATTTCTGATCGTTTTTAAATAATGCTGGAAATCCGGCGCCCCCTTCATAGAAATGTCCCTTACCCCACGGAAACATCTTCCACGGAAAGATTGTCCCGAGTTACCCCCTCCTCCTGCACCCCCCCCCCAACCAGAAAAAAATCCTTCATGAAAATGTCTGTAAACTTCATAATAACCAAAACAATATCTAAACACTGGGCAAAGTTCATCAATTGCAGCCCTTCCCTGGGAAACATGGGTGAATTCAGTACTATTAAAAGACATATTTATGAGATTTTTGACTATGGTGAAGCACATATCTCTCTCAGACTTTGAATTCGGTAGGTTCGGTAAAAAAAATATCGGGTAAGAGGGCCAAGCTGCCCTCCAATTTTTTGGGTCACTTCAAAAGGGCACTAGAACTGTTAATGTCCATTCAAATGAGCCTATTTACGATATTATAGGATTACTGGATTGATACGATCACCCCTGGTGAAATAAAAAAATAAATAAATAAAATACACACGCATCCGTGATCTTTCTTCTGACAAAAATACAAAATTCCACATTTTTTAAAATAAGAGCTCAAAACTTCTACAGTAGTTTTTTCTCATACGCAAATTCCCATGGTGTGATTTTCATTAAAGTTATTTTACTTTTCAGGGTATTTCCCTCTCTTTTCTTAAATAAGTCAAATTTTCTTAGGCACATAACTTTTAATGGGTAAGACTAAACTCGATATAAACTTTTATATTTTAAATCAGAATAAAGATTTGACTTATTTCACATATCAATTGGCATCAAAATTCTGTTTTTTAGAGTTTTGGTTACTATTGAGCCAGTTCGTTACCACGAACTGTTAGAAAGAAAATACAAGTGAATGTGGTTTGTCAGTTTAATATACATATGCTGATAGTAATTCCTGAAAATTTTAATAGTATTTGGTTTACAGTCTGTGATCTCATGATCTATGAATTTTTACTTCTGTCGATTTTTATCTAAACAAACAAACATGGCTACAACCCCTGGAACAAAGTGAAATAGTAGACAAAAGTTTCGCTTTAACATCTGAATTGAAAGGAAAGCTTCAACGCAAGCAAATTTAAAGATTTTGCCGTTATAATTTGCGTAATTAGCTAATTTGGGATGGTCACGACGTTTTTGAACCATAACTCAACATCTGATAATAAGCAGCTCTTACTAGTCTATCTTCATTACACCTAATGAGCTTCAACAAAAATCTAAGCATCACAATAGACCTACGTAGTTTTAACAAAAACAAGTCCATATCACCTTTCAGAATATGTGAATGAGTTGTCTAAAAAAAAGCATATGCTCTGCTTTACCCACCCCCCCTCCCCTAATCTCTAAAAAAAAATCCCAATTTTTTTTATAAAATATTATATAAATAAAAAATTAATTAAAAAAACTTCCAACTTCTAATATTCCAATTTCTGAGGTATACACAAAATTTGACTCGCTTATAAGATATGTTGCTCGTTTTAGTTCTAGATTTCAAAAGAATATTGTCCCAGTCGTTATCTATGAAAGAAAAGGTTAACACACCCTAAAGGCAATAAGATAAAATATGCCAGAAGAAACTCATGGGAACAGAGTTATCTTTTTAAGATAATTCTGTCCCAAATGACTTGCACTCATTTTCACTGAATTTTCGAAACGGATCTTACAAATCTTGGTTAGCAGTCTTTGACACCTGGGTTTTAAACAATACACAACTTTAGTGCAAAGAGCGAGGCGTTGAGGAGGGGACAGCCCCTTTCATATACAGAATAATTTCTGTTCGTTTTAAGTTTTAACGTCGTTCCTTATTCTCAGTTAAAAAAGCTTGTTTTTTTATTTATTTATTTAGGGACAGGTGAAATAATTCCCTAAGCCTAAAGGCACATTTCTATTGAGCTAGCAAAATATGCCACAAATACGTCTGGACATTCGAAGCTGTCCGCTAAATTTACCCCCTTGGAAAATACCCCCATCCCCCGGTGAAAAATACCCCCCCCAGAAAACACCCCCCTCCCCGTAAGTAACCCGTGGAAAAAGAACCCCCCCCCCCTCTGTGGAAAAATAAGTCTTTCAAAATTTGGGAATTTTATGACTTTTGTTTTTGATTTTCCGTGGGAGGAAGAAATTTTGGTACTTGCACAAATGCGTCTGGACATTCGAAGCTGTCCGCTAAATTTACCCCCCCCCTGGAAAATACCCCCATCCCCCGGAGAAAAATATCCCCCAGAAAATACCCCCCACAGAAAACACCCCCTCACCGGAAGTAACCTGCGGAAAAAGACCCCCCTCCCCTCTGTGGAAAAATAAGTCTTTCAAAATTTGGGAATTTTATATGACTTTTTTTTTTTATTTTACATTTGGGGAAGAAATTTTGGTACTTTTGTATTATAAGCCACTAAATAAATTCACTCTTATGTCACTTGTCTTTGTCTTGTCTCACGCTAAGTTGAAAAAAACGAATTAAGAAACAAATTTGTTTTTGAGTTTTACAAAGCGTTAATTTGAGTGAGTGGCCTATAATACACAAGAAACAAAATTACTTTCCGCTATGGAAAATAAAAAACCAAACCCAAAATAAAAATATCAAATTTGGAAAGTCTTAGTTCCCCCTGGGGGTATTTTCGGGAGGGGGGTATTTTCTTAGGGATATTTTCTGGTGAAGTATTTTCCAGGGGTCTATTTTCCATGGAGGGGGTAGAACTATTTTCTTGAGGGGGTATTTTTTAGGGTGGTAAATACTGGGAGGAGGGGGGGGGTAAACACCTATAACCGGGTGAACCAAGTTTAAGCAAGCAAGGTAAAATTATAGTGATAACCAAAACTTTAAAATTAAGTGGATTTATTTCTACCCATGTTTGGCTCAATGGAGCTCTTTACTTTTCTTTGAAAAATTTGCTTTGTGGAAAAAGTCTAAAATTAATGTCTGCTCGTTCTTTATTGACAGTAAATAAAAAAACTTTTTCCACAAAATAATACGTCAAAGGAAGGCCTCTCAATTACTTTGACCATCTGTCTTTTCGTTTCCCTGTCTACTATGTAATAGAATATTGATGCAACCTCTTCAGACGATTTAAAAATACTCGATAACTGCAATTAAAAATAAAAAAAATAGAAAAAAACTCACTTAAAATAAGAAGGCGTGACCTATAATCAAAATGACATGTCACGCAGAAAACTATTAAAACCCATCCTCATTAAATAAATGAAACCCAAAACAAACAGAAATTAAATAAATAACCGAGTCAGAGTCAAAACGAGCAGAAATTAACATGAGTACGGCTCAAAACCCAGGGGCGTAATTTGATGTGGGGCATGGAGGGCGACTACCTCTTCAGAAACAAAGCCCTCCCTCGACCTCAGTCTGTCCCTCACCCCAGCAGAAATGTAGATTCTGTAAAAAATCTTGTCAAAACTAGGATAAGCCTGCATAATTCAAGTATCCTGTGAAATGTCAATGGGAATCGGATATATGATAATTTTCTTCTCCACATTACTGAGAGAGTAGAAAACTGCCTCCACCAGGCCCCATCAAACGAAGCCCCTGGGAAAACTCCCTCTATATAAGACTAATACGAGTTCTATATAAGACTATATAAGACTAATATATGTTCGTATTGAGTTATAACGTCGCTCCTTGCTTTCAGTTGAAAAAAACTATTTTTAAATTTAATTTCTGATCGTTTTTCAAATAATGATGGTAAATTCTCTCCCTGCATGATAAAATTATCTCCTCTTGCAGTAAAATCAACCATAGAAGGTTCTTCCCGTCAGAAAATACCTCCACTCCCTGCCGCAGCTCATTGGTCTACAACCACTTTTGACCTATGAAAAAAAGTTACTTGAACTCTAAATTTTTAATCTAATGAGCACCATCTGAAGCTTTTGAGACCACGAGGCACAGGTGTGGATGAGGAAGGGATAGTACTGTTATAAGCGGAATAAATTCTGCTCATTTTGGGGTTAAATGTTACTCTTTACTTTCATAGCAACAGCGTACACCAGAAGTATTCCCAGAAATCATAAGGGAGTACATTTCAATTTGGCATTTTTTCTTTTTTCGTTTCCGTTGCACTCCCCCCCCCCAAAAAAAAAATATTCACTGTCATTTTCACTTAATTTGGATAACTTGGCTCCAGCCTTATCACCACCACCCCCCCTTCCCAGGATTTTGAAGAAATTACGGCACTGTCAAAACCCCTATGCATTCCAAAGGCCAAAACATACTTTGCACTTTACTAAAATTAAATTTAAAAAGAACAAGTTTTTTTTACTGAAAGTAAGGAGCGACCTTAAAACTTAAAACGAACAGAAATTATTCCGTATATGATAGGGGCTGTGCCCTCCTCAACGCCTCGCTCTTTACGCTAAAGTTTGTTATTGTTAAAAAAAAATAAAGTTGTGAGAAAGTCAAACTTTAGCGTAAAAAGCGAGGCGATGAGGAGGGCACAGCCCCTTTCATATATGGAATAATTTCTGTTTGTGTTAAGTTTTAACATCGTTCCTTACTTTCAGTTAAAAAAAATTGTTTTTTTATTTAATTTTTGAACGTTTTTGAATTAATGCATGTTTGATTATGGATCAACGTACATGAATATTAAAAAAAATTTGTATATTAATTTTACTTTCTTTTGTTAAATGTCTTTTTCAAAACTTGTGTGATTTTATTTAAGAACGTTTTGATTAGTAATAAATATATGTAACTTACGAATTAACTTACGTAACGAACTTCTGTATTTATTGATTTTTAATACGTATATTAGGGGGTTTGCCCCCTGGTCAATACCTTGCTCTTTAAGCTAAAGTTCAAATTTTGTTCAAATTCTTTAAAAATGACTCCTTAATCTCAAAGGCCGTTAATTAGAATAAAAAGCTCTAATGAAAGTACTAAAATTCTTTGCCTTGAAGAGCGAGGTATTGACTAAGGGAAAAACTTGTTTTTTTTTAATATAATTTCTTATCTTTTTCTTTAATAATGCTTGGAAATGCGGCGCCCCCAACATAGCAATGTCCCTTCCCAAATTAACACTTTCTGCATGTAACTATCCTCCCATATACCCCCCGACCCCCCCCCCCTTCCCACCTACCACAAAAAATCCCCCTGAAAACGTCTGTATACTTACCAATAACCAATACTATATGTTAACATTTGGTAAATTTCAAAACTTTCAGCCCTCTCCCCAGGGATTCCTGGGGATTAAGTCATCCTAAACGACATAGTTATCATATTTTTGACCATGCTGAACAAAATGGCTATCTCAAAATTTTGATCAGGTGACTTTGGGAAAAAATGAGCCTGGGAGGGGGCCTAGTTGCCCTCCATTTTTTCGTCACTTAAAAGGTTGCTAGAACTTTTAACTTCTGTTCCAATGAGCCCTCCCATGACATTCTAGGACCAATGGGTCGATACGATTACCCCTGGAAAAAAAAAATAAACACGCACCCGTGATCTTTCTTCTGGCAAAAAATGCAAAATTCCACATTTTTGTAGATAGGTGCTTGAAACCTCTACAGTAGGGTTTCTGATACGCTGAATATGATGTTGTGATTTTTATAAAGCTTCTATAGCTTTTAGGGGGTCTTTCTCCCTTTGTTCAAAAATCAGCCAAATTTTCTCAGACGCTTAACTTTTGATGGGTAAAACTAAACTTGATGAAACTTATATACTTGAAATCAGAATTAAAATTTGATTCTTTTGATGTATCTATTGGTATCAAAAATCCGTTTTTTAGAGTTTCAGTTATATTAAGACGGGTTGCTCCCTACCTACAGTTCGTTACCACGAACTGTTTGATATATTTTTTGGGTTAAGAGAATAAGAGATTTGCGTCTCATATGCCATCTTCTATTCAAAGTACAAACTCCATAACTCGTAATTAGCAGACCCATATATACGATGGATATGTCTTTTTATCCTTGGCAAAAGCCAAAACAAGAGAAATTCAAGTTTTGTGATAAAAACCTGTTTTTTGACATAATGCCTATACATGCCACATTTCGATAGAGTCGTGTTTGGTTTAGAATCGGCATATCATCACCTTCGTATTAGCTTAAGAAACAAAACAAGTCTTGTGACGTCAGCTCTTAAACATGCCCCTTTTCGACAAGAATTCATTTTTGTTTCTATGCGGCATGGCCGCATAAAACCTGTTTCAAACATGCCACAAAGCGGCTGATCCTGTTTTCGACCGACCCAAGAATAAGCAATTGAACGAATTCCACTTCACAAAACTTGTTTTGAAAAAATATATATATTTTGTTACTTCTTAGTCAAACTTCTACTGTTAATCCCCACTTTTATTGTACTTTCATTCATTTGAAAGAAAGGATCCTAACTTAAGTGGACAACAAGTGGCACAAGAAATGACGATTATATCAGTGCCAGGCTGTTCGAAGGGCCCCATGAGTCATAACTAAGCCTACAGAGGGCATAGTCATAACATGAGCCTACAGAAGGCAAACTTTTCCGACATCCGAATTTGTAAAGCGGGAATTTTCGAAACATGTAGGCACTTCACTGTAGTTCGACGAGAAGCTGAAAATCTTCCTTTTTTGTCAGCACAGCATTCTACTGGTTTAATGACAAAAAAATCTATCGTGCTCAGTTTAAAAGGGAAATGGGTAGTGCAGATACTGTCAATGACAAACAAAATTTAAACCATTACAGTCGAGTTGTCTTAACAACTACACAAGTTTTACTAATGCGGTGAAAGCAAGAAATATATGGAATACAGATTTATTGAGATATACGTTATAACGAGAAAACATTCAGAAAATTGAGCAGACAAATCTTAGTAAACCTCGCAATCAGCACTTTCATATTGGGTGCACACTTTGTTCTGAGTTTCTTCAATAAACGTCGCGTCACCTTTGTTGAGTCCAGCACCATCAACTAAATTATGCAAGTTGCAATAATTAGTTCCATAGTCCAAAACAGCATACCAAGTTTGAGATGTAGAGAAGCCCTGAAATAAAAATTTATTTGCAAACAGAACTATCATAAAAGAATTAAAAGAAATAAACAGGTTATGACAACTACTATAAAAAAAAACAAAGAACAAAATCATATTTAAACTCCAGACTACAAGCTGTTGGGGTGAAACTTTCGGAAACTATTTGTAGTAGATAGATAAATATTTATTGCCTATTTGGACAATGGAAAAAAAAAAAAAAAATTAAAAACACATAAGTACATCTTCTTTTTCGATAAGTATATCCACAAAAAATAATAAACCAATTTATTAAGTCATAACTTTATAAAAATTAAAATCCTGCACATCAATGAAAAGAAGAAATACAGCCTTTGGCAAACCTTGTACAGAAATACAACAGAAACTACCAAATCAGTGACAATTACCTAATTTGCGAAGTTTGAACAGAAAAGTTCATGTTTGAAGTTTTTTTTTCATGCAATGAGATCAGAATATTTTGCCCTAGTCCATTCTTATCTGAGTTATTGTCCCCTGATTTTCCTGAATACGTTTAAAACTCATATAAAACAACTTCAATAACAGCAAAATAAAGCACTGCGTATCCTAAAAACTTTCATCCCCTCCCCAATATCCCTACCATCAAAATCACTAATTAAAAGTATATATTCTTTCCTTAATTACCTGTGGAATTATTATTATCTTTCCATGGAATGATGTTTAATATTAAGTATTTTGCTAAAATTCTACCAAAAAGTTTTTATGCTATGGAACTATTTAACCAATGCGAGCATGATCATGGAACGAGGGGATCTTCTAAGTATGTAGAACCCCAAGCGTGCACTGAAAGATCGAGGTTCTCACTCAGCCATTACATAGCCAAACTTTGGAATGTGCATGGGTCGGGTCTTAATCTCGGTCTTTCTGTTGGTACACTGCGGGGGCAATTGAAAACTTTTAATTTTTTTTATCCTTTTTTTTTATAGGTATGGTCGTCAGGCTGACTCATTCTCTTGGTCGAGTTTCCCCATGGCTTCACTTCACTATTTTTTTTTTTTGTGATTCGTTATAGTATGTCCTCCAATTGGCTGCTGGCTTGGGGTGATGCTTGGTAAGTCATACATTTTTTTTCTTTTTATTTATTTTATAAAATAGTGTGATGGTGTGCAAATACAGTAATATATTATTTTGCTTTTATTTGTTATTGGTTGCCCGGTAATATGAGCTAGACTCTCAGCCGGGCATACCCATATTGTAGTTGTATTTAGTTTGTAAATAAAATAACCTGAACCTGGCTGCTGAGCAAGTACATTTAGGGGAAATGGTTTAGTGAGTTTCTATTTTGGAATCTCGCTAAATATTTATTAGGTAGGCTTTCTAACTTTGCAACGATCTTTACAATTCAAAAAAATTTAGGACAGTAAATCGACCACGGCAATTCCAAATGCGTCACATAACAATTTTAGAACTTAGATTTAAAGTCTAAACCACGAAACTGAGCAAGTTCTATCCACTTATCCGATCAGTTGTCTCCTATCTAATTTGATTTTCAAAAACACTCAGAAGTTTCTATTTTATCCAAATGCGTTATTTCCTTTGTTCTCAATCACAGAAAAAGGGAAATACATCCTTTGACAGCAAAATTCTTCTTTGCGCTCTTTTGGATACCAGAAAATAATATTTTTCGTATAAACAACTCGTCCTTAATAATTCTCCAAATCCCCGAAGCATATTTTTCAATTTCTCCCTTCTTTTGTACACTTTATGTATTGCGACAAGGACGCTGTTACAATCACTTCAGCCAAAATCTTGCAGGCGAAAACCAAGAGCGTGCGATAGGAATCTCAAGCCCTTCCCCTCCCCCCCCCCCAAAAAAAAACTCCCAAATGTTATTGAATTTATGGGCACTTCTTATTCAAATCATTAAATGAAATTACATTGTTTCACTACTACCCCCCCCCCCCCCTCCACCCGTAAACAAATGTGAACGAAGTCAAGCTAAAAATGGCTATCCTGTGACAGATTTAGAATAAAACTTAACAGAAAGAGGATTAAATTTTAATTAGGGTGCTGTGGAACAAGACAATTTCTATGGCAAAACTCAAAAGACTTTTTTTCTAAAATTGTACAGAACAATCCTTATTATTTGAATTTCACTTATTCAGTATGGAAGTAATCAGAATTCTCTGAAGTGTTATCTGAAAATTGCCCGAAAAGAATACGCCTTTAAGCGCTTAGCATACTTATCTATAAGTTAAATACAATTTATAAGGATTTCCAAATACATTTTTAGAAGAAGCATTTTTTCTATTCTTTCTCACTGAAATTGTCTTACCCCGAAGTTTGCGAATAAAACTCTGATTTTCTCACTTTCAAGTTTTAGATCAAGTGTGTCGCAGGGTAGATTAAAAACGGGCTATGTACGAAAGAGTACATTGCACGCAAATCTCAAAACGTAACTCTATGGTTCTTCCTCATAGAAAAGCTGAGAAGTCAATTGCCCCTATTCCTTAATTACAAAGACTATTCCCATTTTTTTCTAAAAGGTAATCAAGGACAGAACAAGTCAGCCAGTTATAAGTGAAATTATCCTGCCAAGGCTTAGTCCTTCCAAAGCAATTTCTAAGCTAAAACTTGATCTAGACCTGTCTTAGCATAACCTTCAAAACCTTACAAGTCCAAAAGAGGTGAGGTGGGAGCTTAAAAGCGCCTTCACATGTGCAATTTCGGGCATATAATGAGATAATGGGAGATAATTTCTTGTCGAAATTTATACCAACCAGTAGAGTCAAAAACTAAAACAAAATTCGTATTTAACTTTTAGCACTAACAAGTATTTTATTAAGTATAAGTGCTTAAAATATCTGCTTTCTCAGAAATGTTGATATAGTAGTCTAAATATCGCTACGTTGCTTGATCGTGCTTGTTGTTTATGGAAGAAAATAAAAATCAAAGCAACAAATATGAATTAATAAAAGATTGCAGATATACTCCTGCAAAGTTCGTTCATCTAGCAGTATCTATGTGAGTTAGCAAAAAGTCTGTCTTTTATTCCTTTGCCGAAAAATCAAGGACAGAATGTTGAAACATAATTTCACTAATAACTGGTTGACTTGTTCTGTCTGTAAATATAACTAGTGAAGCAATAGTCTAGTTACATCTACGGGGATGAAAGGCGATTAGAAAGCCAGAGAAACCGTCTTTTTGCTCGCCAAAAGACCTGCGAATGGGCTTTTTTGGCTAGTAATAATAATAATTTGTCAAGGAGTTGGGATAAAAGCTAACGGGCAATTATAGCTTAAAATGGACCGTCCACTAATCGCCTTTAAGTCGGTACTAATATGAAGAAAATAATAACGTTAGAATGCAAAAGAGAAAGGTTCAGTGCAACAGAACAAACACTAAGTTCTCTTTCATGAGTTCACTTTTTCGTACAAGCTTCGCTCAAGATAAAGACTCTCTTGAACAGTTTCCCATCTTTTTGTTTCTCTTTTAAATCATTTTACCATTTCCTGCTTCTTCTTGAACGACAACATTAATTTTATTTACAAATTAATCTTTGCAGAAAGGTCTATATTAGCAAGTGACACATTGCTGATGAAATTGCTAAAAAATCAAACCATTATGCAACACGTCACTTGTAACTATCAGTCGAAGAAAAAGAAAACAGTCACAAATAATTACATAATGTTCCAGGCTTCTGGCCGTCAATCCCCACTGAAGTAGCATAACTTAAGACTCCACGAAACAAACTTTGTTCGCAACATAGGCAATGTCAAGTGCCTACGTAGGCATCTTGACGCTCGATCAGAGCTGGAAGAGCAGATCCTACATTTTTAATTTTTCAATTGCTTTCATAAGATGACCGTAATGATTTTAGAAATGGTTACGATGGTAATATGGATTTTTGTCTTAGCTTGTTCGAAAGGACTTGTTTAAGTCTGAAAAATTTTACTCAACGTAACGTAACCGTATGAAAATTTCAGAATCAATCGGGAGCAGATGGAAGTTACATCACGGTTGTGGATATGCGAAAGGCGCTATATGACATATTATTTATATGTCAATAGTAAAAAATTAGTTATATGTCAATTCTACTAAAATCAGGAACACCCGACCGATTGGTTTAATCAGAAGGCACGCATCCCCTTTTGTTTCCAAGATATTCTCAATTTTATAATCCAGTCAAAACACGTTATACAAAATTTCGACCAGGTTTGGCAGACCAAAAAGCGTTAAGTAAACGACTCTACCACAACCACGAAGATTGTCACATAAGGCCCACCATGAGATGCCCAGAAAAGCACGATTGGAGCATCTTCTCCTGAACATTTTGGAAAATGTCGCTTAATGCCTTTCGCATTTCCACAACCGATCAGTAATAGAACCTATATTTGTCAGGCAATATTCAATAGCTACAGACATCCATACCTCAACATTGCAAGTGTTACTGGGTGTGGAAGTAAACTTGAAACTGAGATCATCAACATAAGCCTTTACTGGAGTAGTATGAGTCCCCTTGACCATGTCTCCCTCAGACGAAAGAAACTGAAAAAAAAGCTTGGTTACTATGATAAAAGAAGAACGAACTTTAAAGATTTTATGTCAAAATCGGTACTTGCGTATTATATGCCACTCACTCAAGTACTTCATTTAATTAGAACCTGTTTCTTTGACACTCAATCCTAATGAAATATTACAAAATATGATGGAATTATAATACTTTAGAACCAAGTTTGGGCTATATTTTTGCACATTAGGGGGGGGGGTAAATTATAGTGGGTCTGCATGCAAAATGTATTAGCTACGATTATTTCGCATATTATGAAGTAAGAATTGTTTTCTATTTTCAAACTGTCCAAATACTTTACCCCCCTCCTTAATGTGTAAATATATAGCCCAAATTATATATTTCCCATCTATTCTGTCACTTGTTTTTGTCTTGTCTCACGCTAAGCTGAAAGAAAGTAACGAAGAAACCGGTTTGTTCTCGAGTTTTAAACAGCATAAACTTGAGTGAGTGGCGTATAATACACGAGTACCTCAAAATGTATTAAAAAGTAACAATTAATTTCTTCCTACCAGAAAAAAAATTTCTTACTAATAGGAAAATTGAAATCTTTAAGACTAAAAACAGCTTACGGCGGTGGTGATAAGATTATTTAATCACCATTACCTCATCTAAAATTATCTCCTCTTGTTAGGTTCACTTTGAAAGGTTAGATTTTTTTTTTTTTTTTTTTTTTTTTTTTTTATAGCACTGAGGACGACACGGCGGAAGTCCTTGTCGAAATCTATGCTTGTTTTTCATCTTCATATTTTTCCACTGGCTGCCAAATCCTCGTTTTCTCACCTATTTGATTTGATTTTTCCATTTATTATATACTTTCCTTTCTTGGTTTCATATATCTAATAATAGTTATGGATTACCATGACCCCCAATAATTTCCATTTGTAGTTAAAAGAATTTCCGTTATCCCTAAGATAACAGAAAATTAGACTTCAACCAAAAGATATTCTTTGCAAAAAAAAGCTCAATATTGTGTGTTTAGTTATTGGCCCTAATGTATCGATTAATCGGCTTTGTAAGGTTGCAGGACACCTTTTTTTTAATAGTCATAGTTTCAAAACATTCTCCATTATTTTCCATACGATCATGGAACTTTAGATCTATGAGAATTTTTGTGCGAGGGCTGCGTTTTAATTATTGATGGCCGATGGACATAGAATTTTAAATTTAGATTCATTTTCCGTTGAGTTCATGCCCCCTTTGTCGGTTTTTGCAGGGACATCATTTTGGGATGTCCGGGAATTATAGTCATCATAATTCTAAAATATCCGTGAGAGGGGACATTTCCTTAAAAAGGGATAAATTTTTTTCCCCTAAAAACATTTATCCGGTGAATTTCCGAAATTCCCTTTTCTCTGCTTGGATTCAATTAGCTTTGCGAGTCAGCTTTTTCCGTCTTGTGCAAGCTATGATGGTAAAAGTTAAAGTTAGGTTACATTATGTTAGTTTAAGTTAGATTATAAATATTTGAAATGGATTATAACCCTAAGCTAACCTAATCCAGCCAAACTTAATCTAACCTAACCAGTTATCATCAAACCTTGCATTAAACTGAAAAAACTGACTAGCAACGCTGACTAAATCCAAGGAAAAAAAAGGTATTTTGGAAATTCATCGATGAATGTCGACATTCACCAATTTCGGACATTCACGGTAACATTCATACACACAAGGTTCTCCTTGTAGTCTTCTCAAGATCTCAAATCATTCTTAGATACCACAGGCGAGTATTTAGATAGAAAAAACTTCAGTTCAGTATAAACAAAAAGCGACATTCATTAAAAAAAGGGGGAATAAACATGTCGCTTGAAAAAACTTCATTTATAGAAAAGCCATTAATACAGGTGATATAGCTCAAAATTTACATTATGTAATATCTAGAAGCTTCATGCAAAAGAGAGGCTAAAAAGAAGTTAGATTGCAATTGCCAGAAGAGACTAAAATGAGACATAAATGCTCTCGAAACACTTGAATTTGCATAAAGACTATTCGGAGGCAAAGTCAAGCTGCTATAATGCTCGTACACGACGGATACGGAGCCGAGGCAGTGGCAAATTCAGGATTTTTTTAGGAGGGGGGGCGCAAAATAGGTTTATCCGATAAACTTGCGTTAGGAGCAAGTTTAATTAACGCAAACTTGCGTTAATTAATCAAATTACACTACTTTAGACCATGTTGGGGGGCGCGCGCCCCCTCGACCCCCTGGATCCGCCCCTGAGCCTAGATCAATGATAGATCACATTAGCCTGAATCTTGCAGTTACAGTATGCTATCCAAAATCGATAGACCTTAAACTTCATAATTTTTGGGTAGTAATGCTTACTTCTTTTTTAATTAGCGTAAAAAATACATATGGGCAGGAGCTATTGAACATCAGTCCAAAAATACATGTTTCCCTCTAAACCTTTTTCCCAAAAACTAAGAAATTTTTAGAATAAACCAGCTGAAGTATCAATTCATAATGGCAAGATTTTTTTCTGTTACACAGCTAAGTCCACACCTACGAGAGGTCAGGATATTGTGAAATTATAATAGGGTATAATAGAGTACTTGTACCCCTTGCAGTAGAATAAAAACCTAAATATGATTTAAACATATTACTCTTTATATGATTAAAAATACAAATGGTCAATACGCAAAAAAAGCGTAGTTTTAGGTCGCCATTTTTCATGTTACGCGGGTAAAAAGGGTCTATCGCCTTGCTTTGCCTCCTTGTGTGGATGTATTAGTATTGGAATCCAATTTTTATTCTATTTTCTTACGAAAGCAAAAGCAAGGACGCAATTCGAGGGGGCAAGTTCCAAACTTAGGCTTCAAAATTGGTGGAGACCATGGGTTTTTTTAGAACAAAAATAGACCAAATTTCAAATTAAAAATTACCTGAAGGTTTTGGAGTAGTAGTATACACCTAGTGGTGGGTCGTAAGATCAGGGTATTTTTTCACCGCTCTGATTCTTGAAAAAAAAGGTAATTTTAAGATTATGGTATTTAAATTTTCTTGGATGCACATACGTGTATGACGAGGGGGGGGGGGGGGGTGTTACCCTAAACCTAGGGTTTGTACAATTCTTTTATTTTCACACGATCTCCGAGAATTGTGCTCATTTGACGAATTTGTCAAACTAAAACCTATTATAGTAACTTTGGGGCTTCCCATTTAATTCTGTGAATCCTAGATCAATATTTTCTATTCCTAGGACTAAAAACTTACGCAAATTATTTTTATAGTAGTACTAAAAAAAAAAAAAAATGAAATTTTTGTCGGACTAAAAATGAAAGCGAGGGCCAACCACGGTATATTCTACAACCATTTAAAAGGACTTCTACGACACCGTATTCATCAGTTTTAACGTTATTTTTATTCTGAAATTTTTTTTCGATTTTCTGGGTAGCGAGATTTTTTTTTAACCTTTTAATGCATTTGGGGATAAAAACAGATCTTAAGAAAGCATGTTGATAAGAATTAGTTTGTATCTATAAGCCTTTAACTTTATAATCAATTTTCACCCTTAATACTTAAGAAAATTTCAACAAATCAGCTGAAGCAGGAGGAAAATTTTGAAACTACAAAGTCAGGCGAGGCCTTATACACTAACTTGTCTACAATACATATTACTGGGGAGGGGAGTATGAGAGGTAAAGGGCCCCTTTTTGACTCCTTCGATGGTAGAGATTGATATGATCTTGCACGATTCCAGCTCAATCCAGGTGCATCATGTCATACTTTCTATTAAAAGGTTGAGGGTGGACTTGTTGGAGTCTTCCAACATTCTAGTCTTCAAACAATAAACATTAAAAGTTTTTGCATAATTTCCAGATCTAATAAGGTGCTATATTTAAGGTACCTTTCTACTGAAAGTTTCTAGTGGTTGTGGGGGGATTATGCGCCCATTCAGACCGAAGATAAGCAAAAAAAAAAAAAAAAAAAAAAAAAAAAATCCATATAGACATGCAATTTTAAAAGAATGTTCTGTTAGCTCTAGGCACAACTAATGTTATTTTCATTTCAATGAGATTACAATTTATAATTGACTTGTTGAATCTTAATCCTCTCATAGCTTTTGCACTCGAAAGCTCAAATGAACATAAAATTTAGTCCGCTGAGAGTCAACAAAAAAATTCTTTGCAATTGAGTGTTTGATTATCTTTGTGGTTTGTCTCTGGTTACTTCATTTCTTTCACAGTGCGAAGGAAGCTCTTTTATGCTAATTGAATACAAAAAAAAACAAGTTTTTTTTTTAAACTGAAAGTAAGGAACGACGTTAAAACTTAAAACGAATAGAAATTATTCCGTATATGAAAGGGGCTGTCCCCTCCTCAACGCCTGGCTCTTTACCCTAAAGTTTTTTTTTTATTGTTTTAAAATATAGAGTTTGTGAGAAAGAGTCAAACTTTAGCGTAAAGAACGAGGCGTTGAGGAGGGGATAGCCCCTTTCATATCCGGAATAATTTCTGTTCGTTTTAAGTTTCAATGTCGCTCTTTACTTTCAGTTAAAAAAACTTGTTTTTTTGTTTAATTTCTGAACGTTTTTGAATTAATGCAGGTTTTGATTTTGGCTCACCGTACATGACTAACTGAAACGAAATTCACATATTAATTTTACTTTTTTTGGCTAAATGGCTTTCTCGAAAGTTGCTTAATTTTATTTACGAACGTTTTTATTAGCAATAAATATACGTAACTTACGAATTAACTTACGTAACGAACTTCTATGTTCGAATATTTTATTATGTATATTAGAGGGTTCGCCCCCCAGTGAATATCTCGCCCTTTACGCAAAAGTTCGAATTTTTTGCGAATTATTTAAGAATGACCCCTTAACCACAAAGGCCGTTAATTAGAATAAATAGCTCTTATGAAAGTACTAAAAAAAAATTTAGTGTAAAGAGCAAGTTAATTGATTAGGGGGCGAACTCAATCATATACGTACTAGTTCCTGTTCATCTCAAGTTTTGATGCTGAAAAGTTTTTCAGTTGGAAAATTGTTTTTTTTTATTTATTTAATTTCTGATCGTTTTTTTACATAATGCTGGAAAATCCGGCGCCCCCTTCATAACAATGTCCCTCCCCCCATGAAAAGATCCTCCCACGTACCCCCCCCCCCGCTAGCAGAAAAATCCCCTGAAAACGTCTGTATACTTCCCAATAACCAATACTATATGTAAACATTGGGCAAAGTTCATAACTTGCAGCCCTTCCCCCGGGGACTTTGGGAGATTAATCATCCTCAAAGAAATAGTTTTTGTATTTTTCGACCATGCTGAACAAAATGATCAAAATTTTGATCGGGTGACTTTGGGAAAAAGATGAGCGTGAGGGGGCCTAGTTGCCCTCCATTTTTTTGGCCACTTAAACAGGGCACTAGAACTTTTAATTTCCGTTCGAATGAGCCCTCCTGCAATATTCTTGGACCACTGGGTCGATACGATCACCCCTGAAAAAAAAAAAAAAAAAAAAAAAAAAAAAACACATCCGTGTTACGGATGCAAAAAATGCACAATTCCACATTTTTGAAGATAGGATCTTGAAACCTCTACATCAGGGTTCTCTAATACGTTGAATCTGATGGTGTGATTTTCATTAAGGTTCTATGACTTTTAGGGGGCGTTGTCCACTTTTGTCAAAAATAAGGCAAATTTTCTCAGGCATCTGACTTTTGATGGGTAAGACTAAACTTGATGAAACTTATATATTTGAAATCAGCATAAAAATCTGATTCTTTTGATGTGCGTATTGGTACCAAAATTCCGTTTTTTAGAGTTTCTGTTACTATTGAGCCGGATCGCTCCCTACTTACAGTTCGTTACCACGGACTGTTTGATTTCAGATGCATAGGACTTTGGCAAAATTCTTTAAGGGTTTTGTCGATATTTTCAACCTCAATTTTTTTTCAAGATATCCTATAAGGTTTCATTTTAGAGCAAAAGGCAAGACAAACCATTAGGATTTTCCTCACTATCTTATAGGAAATCTCGGAAAATTGCCAGCTGAAAATAGTGACATAGTCTTTAAAGGGTCTTGTCAAAATCCTCTCTGTCTAAACTTAGCATTAATTCTCCATTTTTCACTTCACGTTTGATTTTAATCTGCTTTTTATCTCTCACTAAAGACATAGATCAGAGCTCTAAGGTAGAATATTTGCTTTTTTCTTCAAATATTTATTCACAGACTGAAAATGTTTCCCTTTTTTGCGTTACTGTCGTTTCCGTTGATTTATCTAGCTGGTGTGGTCTTGAAACCTTTTCAAAGTGAAAACAATGTTACAAAACGTTTAAAAACCTATATTTCTGATTTATTCAAAAAAAGTCAAATAGAAAAGCTTGAAATTAAATTTTGCAATCTCAGCATGTTCTCAATGCAACTACTGCCAGATACCAGCTAGGCTAGGCACAGTGTTTGGGCATACTCAAACATAACGTAAAAAACTCTTTCAGAAAAAAATAATTTATTTCTATCAAAGGGTTTTATACTTTGGTTTTTATATTATATACATTTGTGTTTTATCTTTTGTCCTGGCATTGAGACATAGGCATCTTATTACAAATAGAATATGTTCTAGGCATAACGTTAGACATAGGCATCTTATTACAAATAGGATATGTTCTAGGCATAACGTTAAACATACTCTGACTTTATAAAAGTAAAATCCATATTAGACCTAGAATATATTAATCCACTCGTGTAAGCTTTAAATATAAGAGGAAATGCCTCTTTACTATAGGTAACGAAATAGCGTTTGCCTATAGTAAAGAGCCATAAGGCTACAATGTTTAACATTTTTCCCCCAGAGGCACTTCATATGGAAGGGATGGTCGTATAAACTTTGAAAGGGGCTCGTTCGATTGGAAATCGGAAGTTCTAGCGCACTTTTTAAGAGTCAAAAGTGATCGGAGGCACCTAGCCCCCCTCCCCCCAGGCCCTCTTCCCCAAATGCATCCGATCAAAATTTTGAGATGGCCATTTTGTTCAAAATAGTACGAAGGTCAAATAACTATCCTTTGGGGTTGGCGAAACCCCCCACAGCCAGGGGCAAGGATTGCAAGTTATGCAAGCTGCCCATTGTTAACAAATAAGATTTTTATGGAAGGGGTGGTTGTATAAGCTTTGGAGAAGGCTCATTTGATTAGAAATCAAAAATTCTAGCTCCCATTTTAAGATTCAAAAGTGATCAGAGGGCAACCGCCCCTCCCCTACATGCCTTTTCCCCCAAATCGATCCGATCAGAACTTTGAAATAGCCGTTTTGTTCAAAAGAGTCCAAAGGCAATATAATTGTCCCTCCGGGATTGAAGGTTATGCTAGTCCCCCTCCCAACCCCAAGGGCAAGGGCTGTAAGTTATGCTTGTTGCCCATTGCTAAAACATAGGGTTTTTATGGGCGGAGTGATCCAATAAACTTTGGAAGGGGCTCAATCAATTAGAAATCGAAAGTTCTAGCGCCCATTTTAAGAGTCAAAAGTTATCGGAGGGCATCTAGACCCCCCCCCCACGCCTTTTCCCCCAAATGGATCCGATCAAAATTTTGAAATAGCCATTTTGTTCAAAATAGTCCAAAGGCAATATAATTATCCCTCCAAGGTTGACGGTTATGCTAGTCCCCCCCCCAACCCCAGGGGTAAGGGCTGAAATTTATGCTAGTTGCCCACTGTTAAAATATGGATTTTTTTATGGAAGAGGTGCTCCAATAAACATTGGAGGGGGCTCAATCGATTCGAAATCGTAAGTTCTAGCGCTTTTTTAAGAGTCAAAAGTGACCGGAGGGCATCTAGACCCCCATGCCCCCTTCCCCTTCGATCGGAAATACATCCGATCGATATTTTGAGAAAAACATTTTGTTCGAAACAGTCTAAATGCAAAAAACTGTGCCTCCAAGGTTGAAAAAAACCTAAAGTCCCTGGAGCAAGGAATGTAAGTTACACAGGTTGCCCATTGTTAACATGTAAGGTTTTTATGAAAGTGGTGGTGGCATAAACTTTAGAGGAGGCTCATTGGATCGGAAATCGAAAGTTCAAGTTCCCTTTTTAAAAATCAATTGTGATCAGAGGGTAACTACCCCCCCCCCCCACTTTATTTCCCAAATGCATCCAATCAACTTTTTAAGATAGTCATTTTGTTCAAACTAGTCCAAAGATCAAATAACTATGCCTCCGGAGTTGACGACCCCTCACCAGCCGCTGATGCCAAGGCTGTAAGTTATGCAAGTTGCCCATTGTTAAAATATAAGGTCTTTTTGTCAAGAAAAGAGGGCATGTTTGATCCTGGATCTCCAAAAAAGTTTAGAGAATTACGGTGAAACTTAAGTTTAGAGAACTAAGGAAATGTTAAGAGGGATACCAAACACAATCAAAACACACTTTGTCCTTGGTGGTTGTGAAAACAGAATATCAGCAATATCTAAGGAACGGCTGAGGGTGCTAGGTTGAAATTTTAAGGTATGTTGAGGGGATATTGAAGAGAGATTGGAGGGCAGCCACCCCCCCCCCCCCCTAAAACCCTTTTTATGTGCCCTTCTCCTCAAAAATGGTCCAATTTGTTCATTTTTAACATGCAGGATTATCATTGGACATATTTGCTCTTTTGTCGTTCAAAGTTCAATTGGCAATCGAAAGTTTCTGTTACTCTTGCTAATAAACAAAGTGGCTAATTACTTAAGGCCCATCGATACCAAAAAGAGTCGCCCTATCCCGTCCATTATAAAAGTTTTAGTTTGTGTGGCCAAACTATTTAGAATTAAGTTGGTGGTCTTGATATAATTTGTAGAACTTAGATAATAGACTTGATTAAACGAGAAAAAACTAAAAGCCGACACCGAATTTCCCAGATATCTTAGAAAAACCATTTGATTTCTTTCAGTTTGGGCCAGATATAGATATATTCAGTTTTAATGAGACTTATCATCAGAAAGTATGAGTTTTCGTTTTTCTATTAATCGGAGCAGAATTTTCTAACATAGTTTTGGAAAGAGCAGTCCCTAAAAATATTCTAGCCTAACTGCTCGACAAATACTAAAAATCAGTTCAAAGGAATTATCATTTGATTAATCATGCTGTTTTGGGAGTTCCATACTGTCACCCACTTTGATTGACAGACTGGCCGAGAAAAGGGAAGTAACATTTCACTGTCTTATAGAAACAGTTGGATCAAAGTCGGGTAAAAAAAATATTGCTTGCAGTAACGCTTAATAATGCTTGCAGTAACGCTTTATACAAATTGAAACTCCGCATATAAAACTGATTAGCCCAGTTTGGGAACACTTGAGAATGGTAATGACGTCTTTGATATTCACTTCACCCTTGTACAGAGAATACCGTCAAGCAAGGACTGAATAATGAACCACAAGGGAAACAATCTTCGCAAATTCAAAATCATAAATATTAGATTTCAAAAAAAAAATAAAAATAAATAAAATCAATCCAAAAAGCTAGTAAAAGTCTCTAGAAAACCCCCAAAGCCTTATTTAAAAACAAGGCGACGATAACAAAATTTTGGTAGACCAATTTAAAATGAAACTACTAATCCATGCTCATGCAAATTGAAATTTGACATTCCAGAAACTGGAATTAAGTTCTCTTTATCAGAAAATCCTATTTAGGGGGAAAAACCCTAAAGTAGAAACACTGCTTTGGACTCTTTATTTTTACACAGGTTTTTCTACAGACATGGACACTTTATTTCGGGTTTAGTTCTATTTTTGTCGTTTGTAAAACCCCATGGCATTTATTTTGTTACGAGTAACCAAGAATTAGATCTTCCAGCCTCTGCACTTGCCCTGGATGCTGATTGGAGAGGGATTATTGATCCGTATTTGAAGAATACCTCCCCCTTTGCATAGTTACAAAAAAATAAAAAATAAAAATAAAACTAGAAAAAAAAAACACAAAAAAGTTCTTTATTGTGTGAATCAGGGTATGCGAGGTGCGTGTTTCCGCGGGGGGTTGGGGGACGCTGGACATCGTTTTTATGACTAAAATACACTTCACCAAGCAATGCTCGGTCTTCTGGGACCTTTATTTTAGTCAAGTAGCCATGCCTCGTGGAATCCAGCTTCAAAATTAATCTAACTACTGTCCATAGGGTCAAAACTTTATGTTCCCTAAAAGCTATGGTTGAAACATACCTTGTATAGACATTTTTCTCCTCCATTTTGACAATTATCTCTAGGCTCCCAAATTTTCATTTGTTGTATGATTTGTGATCGAACTTCATCACATGACTTGCCAAAACGCCTAAAAAAAAACAAAAAACTGTATGAGCTACCTGGCTTTGATATTCGTTTAGGTTATGTCACCTACCTGAAAACTTTTTGTTGGTGTTTCCTTCTTTGTTCTATTTTTGTTTTTAGCAGTGGTATTGAGAGATACACATACACTCGAGGGCTTCCAAAAAAATAAGTATAGAGGGGAGGGTTATGGAGGGTCTCCTGGGCAACGAAGACTGTTTGAAAATAAACTATATTGCTATAAAAACATCAACATATCTGGAGCTTTTACACTTTCTGCAAAATTTAGGACTCCTAGGAGAAATGGTGAAAGGGTGAAGTTCTACCTTCCCACTGGGTGTCCCTGCGAATATATCATCTAAAATCTGTGTTTGTCAACGTTCAAAAAACTGTCAGCTAATAGACAAAATGCTCACTCTAAGTTTGAATATTTTCTTCTTTGTTCTATTATTCAGAACTTATTTATAACTCAAAGCGGGTGCCAGTCGATTGCTCTTTCAGAAGGTAATATTTTCCTAGTTTTATTGCTTGCTCAAACCTGGTTCTCCCTGAATCCATAGTTTGTACCAAAGATTCAGTGTTAAACGCCGCTAAGTCAAAAATAATACCAAAAACATTAGTTCTCAAGGTTTAGCTGCTGTCACATAACCACAAAGTTGCTAATAATTACAGTTAAAGCCACTGTTATTGGAGATAGTCCTAATTTAAAATAATTTAACACGTCTTTAGTGCTGTGATGCAGCGCTGCAAATTGCATGGTGATGCAGAACATCATCGCGGGAGGATCCTCTATTGGAGGACAACTGCGGCAGGGCGTAAGTTCCAGATCTATGGACAGCAGCCTCTGCAAAGGGCTGCCTCGACCCTTTCGGGGTACCTGCAAGACTGGGGGCATTGCGCTCAACTCTATTCCCACTTGAGGAGTGGCGCCCCTCGAGGAAATTATAGCCTAGTAAACGGCACAGCATTCGCACGGGATTCTGATTAATGGACAATTCTTCTGGGGATCGGTATGTTTTGACGGGCGTTTTCGGGCTGAAAAACCTCTTCCTAGCTAATTTATCTACTATGGGCTGCCTCCCCGTAATACCATAATATTTGTAGGCATAAATATAATGGGTTATAGCTAATAGACTTTGAGAATTTTTGTAAAGGATTTTAACCTTTGTTGATAAAAGAGCATCAAGTGCTGAAAGCCGCGTTGCGACCAAGAAGACTCCAAAACTAAACACAACCCCAATTCACGATGAAGGTCCCGGGGACTTCTTTCCGGTTCCAAGCCGGCTTAAGCACTTAGGTGTAGACTTGAGAAGATATGTGATCCCCGTCCCACACTGGTATCCGGGATCATTGCTTTTCCTGAAGCCAAAATAATTTCAATGATTAAAAAAATATGAAAATTGGAACTTGGAATGTTACGACGTTAAAAAATGACTATCGCATCTTATTAGAGATAGAAACGAGGCCACAATTAGTGATAGGGAAAAATTTAAAAAGAGACGGGTAGAACATTTTGAGAATTTGCTAAACCGAGATAGAGCTGCAGGAAAAAGTTTGTGATACCTTGGGTGTGAAGGAAGATTTGTTTCGTGAGGAAGAATTACCGACAGTACTAAAAGGATTAGAAAATAATAAGGCTCCAGGTGCTGATAGTGTGGTAAATGAGTTTCTTAAATGTGGTGGCTCTGAGGTTAGAAATAAGTTACTGAAGTTTATGAATATGATTTTTGAAAAAGGGAAGTACCTAACGACTTTAGGAAAACCTTAATTAAGCCACTTTATAAGAAAGGTGATAAGAGTGAGTGTGATAATTATTGAGGAATTAGTCTGGTCTCTATAGGTAGCCAATTACTAAGTAGTATGATACTTTTTAGACTGAGAGATGCCGTAGACAAAGTTTTAAGGGAATAACAGTGGGATTTTAGAACTTATAGAGAATGCGTAGATCAGATTTTTACTTTTAGGTTAGTATTAGATAAATACTTTAGCTGTCGAACACCTTTGGTACTCAGTTCTATAGATTATGGGCAAGCGATCGATTCTGTTGATAAAAGGGCTTTAGCAATGGTTTTATCTTTGTATGGTATACCAGACTAATACATTAAAGTAATTAGTGCTATGTACGAGAATAAAACTGCTGCGGTTAAGGTAGAAAATAAGGCTGGCAGCTGGTTTTGTATTAAATCAGGAGTTAAGCAGGCTGCAGGTTCGTATTACAAGCTGCAGTGATGACAGTGGTCAAATATGGCTCTGAAGCACGGGCGCTCCGAAAAGCGGATAAGAGTTGCTAGATGTTTTCCAGAGAAATTGCTTACGGATTGTTCTGGGTACCCGGCTGACTAACCGTATTTTAAACAGTAGGTTGTACGAAAAATGTGGTTCAATACCGCTTTCTAGGGCTACAATGAAAGAAAGGTTGAGGTGGCTAGGGCACGTCGTGCAGATAAAAGGATGACTAATTGCCGAAGATTGTCCTTTTCGGCCAACCGTCTAGGGCTAAACCCTCGCGTGACTGAACCATCGTGAACTACTGAACTCAGTTTTTCAGTATTCTAAAAATATGAGGCAATATTATTGGGTAAAACACAAGTTGGAATTTTTACATGTTCGACCTTGTTGGAATTGTTTGTTTCTTAAAGTCATGATATAAACGACTGTCAAGATCATTCATAAGAAAAACTTTGTTTTATTTTTGCAAAAAAGAAGATCCAATGTCACAAACCATTAAAACTGATCTTTTCCCCTTTTTTTTAGATGAATCAGACCGTTCTTGAAGTTAAGAAAGAAAGAAATGCGTTTAAAATATTTGACCTTTGTCAATACAGATAAAAAATTTTGATCAGGTGTCTTTGAGGAGATTGCAGCTAAAAAGGATATGGGAGGGGGATTGGGGTACTTGTCAATTAGCTGAAACTCACGCGATATATTGTAGCCTATAAGGAATATGCTTAAGAAACTAGTCAAACGCGTTTCTTTCAATAGAGAATTGGATTGCAAACGGTCGTTTGTCATTGCGTTTATAATATTTAATATATGCTATGCTTTACCGCCCACTCCCCTAATGTGCAAATATATAGCCCAAAGTTGTTTCTAAACTATTATATTTTTATCATATTTTGTTTTATTTCATTAGCATTAACCAAACTTGACTCCTTGCGTGGGTTCCAGCTAATTGACAAGTACCGGGACTGGTTGCACTCCAGCCTTTTTTTTCAACATTTCTTGAAAATACCCTGAAAGGTCAAATTGCACACCCTAAGCTGTTCTCGACACATTGCATATAAGTAATCTTGTAATACAGGATGTTCAAAACTTCCTCCCATTTAGTTGGAGATACTCCTAAATATTTTCCGAGAAGTAGAACGACTGATACCCCTGTCAGTTTCAGATATTGCATGTTTATCCTTTTCAAAGTCGATAAAGGAAAAAATGTCTTTTGTTTGTGTTTGGCATTCTTCTTGACATTTTACTAAGGTTTCACCTTCTTGCACCAGGGGTTATGGGTTGTGAACCATGGAGGCATAGTTATTTTATCTGTTATTAATATAATGGTCACCTCAAAATTATCCATCGGATGTATTTGGGGAAAAAAGAGGCTGGGGTTGAAGCAGTTCGGTCACTTTAAACTCTTAAAAAGTGCACTGGAACTTTTGATTTCCAATCGAATGAGCACCCCCCCCCCCCGCCCCAAGTTCATACAAAAATCATTTCCATAAGAACCTTATTTGTTAACTTTGAGTAACTAGCTTAACTTACTGCCCTCACTCCAGAAGCTGTTGGTGGGGTTGTTAACCTCAGAGGCATGGCTATTTGAACCTATGGCGCTCAAGACCGAGAGGCTGATTGTCCTCTGTTTACTTTTGATTTTTCAAAATTGAACTTGAAATTTCAATTTCCAATCGAATGAGCCTTCTCCAAACTTTGTACGACCATCTCTTCTCCAAAATCCTTAAATTTTAACAATGGGTAACTTGCAATAACCTACAGCCCTTGCCCCGAGGACTGTGGGGTTTTTTTGTGAATCACGTTTATTAGTCACGTTCTATTGTTCGATTGGAAATTGTTTTTCCACAGTTGAAAAAAGTTTGAAAGAACAGTAAAATAGCCTAAGTCTGAGAATCAAAATTAGAATATTGGAAACTACGGTGATGACATGGGTCAAGCATGGTTCTGAAGCGTGGGCGCTCCAAAAAACAGAGGAAGATTTGCTAGATGTTTTCCAGAGAAATTGCCAATAGATTATTTTGGGTACCCGAATGACTGACCGTATCATAAACAGTAAGTTCTGCAGATGAAGTATAACATAATACCAAAAGATTGTCCTTTTCGGTCAACCATCTAGGGCCACACGAAAAGCAGGTCGTCCCTGAATGGGGTGAGAGGATGCCATAAGGAAAAATTTAAGGTAAACAGGATCTTCGTGGGAGGGTGCAATGAGGGAGACTCTTAAAAAGATTGGGATGGGAAGGAACCTCCGTAGCTGTGCTGGCCTCAGACGGCTTGGCACCGCAGTGAGTTGTTAGTAGTAGTAGTATACAGCATAAAATTGTTAGAATTGTCGCATCCATATTGTATAATAAATGCTTACAGAGGTTTTTGTTATCTCTGTAAGTTCTTATTATCTTATTTTTCTGCAGTCCTACGGCTAAGAGTAATGTTTCAATGAAGAAGAAAATATTGCCTTCGTTTGGTGGCCGAGATTCAGCTTCATCCTTCAACCGAACCATTTTTTTTTTAATTTATCCTGAAATTTTGTTAGATTTAAAAATGCGTCGAAACTTGTTTAGCCTACCCTGGTCTTCCAATTGGACCGTCCCTAAAGCGAACCCGTTTTTTGCTGAGTTTCTACCTTGAACAGAAGTGTTGCGCGTCTTATGCCTCAGTTTTCCGAAATAACAACCACTTCAACTGAATAATCCTTGTTAACCTGTACAATTCAACAGCACTACTACATTTCCTATACACAACACCATTTTGAAAGATTTTCAATGAGATACATAAACGTAAACTCCGTTCAAAATATTTCAAATTTACAAATTATTACTTACCCCCTTGGACCCGAAATTCAACATAAATCCGCAAATATAAAATAGCCGATCTTGAGATAGCTCTCCCAAAACTCATTTTTAAACACAAACGCAAAATCAATTTTCATCCATGGCATCCCCTTCATGATGTTTAAAGTTGTATCTGTGAGACAGTGGTTCAGTGATTAACAGGTAATCTTTATTTATCATTTTGATAAACGTTCTGATGTTTTTAATCCCCTTTTTTGTCTTTTTCTCTATTTTGTACTCCACATCTGCGTAATTTTTGTATTATTTGACGGGTAAAATAAATAGATACATCAGAAACCTGCAAATGGGAATAAATTTCCCCAATTTTTAAGCAAATTTATGCCATTCTCTGAGAAAAGATACAATATCTTAATTCTGACTGGGTAAATCTAAAACTAATTAATACAATAATATAATTATCTTTTTTGTTGGTGCTAGTTACAGTTGAAGGCATGTCACGGGGCATTAATTGGGCGGAGGAGTGTCCTTCTTCAAGAGTTTTGCAGCTCCCTTGATTCTGAAAAATAACTTTGTTTTTTTTTATATTCATTGAAAAATGACTTTCTTGGTGTTTTCATTGAAAAATAAGAAAAAAAAAATCGTGCCCCTACCAGATTCTGACGAACACGTTTTTGACCCCCCCCCCCCTTATTTCTTCGAATTGACGCAACTGGCTTGTCACAAAATTGCATGTTTCAGAGAGAACATAAAATTCATATTTTTCAACTTTGAAGAGAAACACTACCCCTTATGCAAGTATACTTGTAGTTAGAAGTATCGTTCATTTCACCCCACATTTGAACAACATAAAATACATGAATACGATTGAACAATTCAACAAATATTGTGGCAAAATATCATGAACAAATTTCCTAAAGGTGGCGAAATTTAACAAAAAAAAATGTTACAATGGATAGTTAATTCCACATACGGGATTTAAAGATTAAAATTCTAGTGCTTATCTAAACATATTCATAAACATTTAAGGAAAATTTTGACTTAACTGAAACGAAAATTCTTTGATCCCTCCGTTGTGCTTACACCTTTACTTATCATGTAGAATAATAATGCTCAACTTACTAAATATACCCCAAATTTTTTTATTATTCTAGAAATGCTTCGCAAAGAATTTGTATCTACATTTTCAAACAGCAATAGAGGTCATTTAGGTCAGGATGTTATCCAAAAGCGTAGGCAGGGGCTTGAATTTTCAAAAGACAGTGATTCTTTTTCTTGCTCACAGGAAAAAAAATGAGAACTATAGTTCTAAAATCAAAAACCAACTTTTCACTTATCATTGAAAAAATGATGAGATTTCGGTCCTTGTCGGTAACTGGTCGTTAAAAAGAGTTCAAAACTCTTTTCAATTTACATCCTCCGGCAAGGCCGTATCCAGATTGGCCTTACCGGGTTTGCCGCACCCCCGACCAAAAAAAAAATTTCGCTTCGTAATATCGTAACAAAAATGCATATAAACATGTGTTTGATGCGTTTTTTTGAAGTTTTTTTGTTGCCCTCCTCCCAACAAGAATCTTGGATACGCCCTTGTCCTCTCGTATAGCTTATGCCATTTAATATAAATCCCTTTGAGCGTCTATATATGTGTTGTTTAGAAACGCTTACCAGTTGATCCTACAAGACGCATGAGCAGGGTACGGAAATATCTGCGCAGTAGTAACAGCAGCGACTACTATCAGAATAAAAACGCCTGTAAGGGTGGCCATAACTATTTTTGTCCTGTGATTTTCTGAAAAGGAATTATCATTATATACTTTCTTGCTTTGCCATAGAATAACAGGAGAGCGTTGCAGTAGCTGCGACATAGCAAAGAGCAAATAACAGCCCACAGTAACTAAAATTTCAAAACAAGTTTTTTAAAGAATCTGTCTAGTGAAAAACTGAAATTCGAAATTACGCGAAGAATTCTATATTTAGTCCCAAAGGAGCCTGAAACTCCTAAAAACATGACATCGGGTTAAAAACAATATAAATCATTCAAATTACGCGCTTCAAAAAAAACCTTTTGCTTGCAGTCTCTCACCTTGACCAACAAGGAAAATCGTATTTTTGAATTGGTAACACTGATTTGCAGGGGGGTCCTGAGGCTCATTTTATTGGGGGGGGGTCTTCGTAAATTTTACCGAATCGGTACCTGATTTATGCCGAATTTTCTGCAGAAATCAAGAATTTTGCAAATTTTCGGCCGATTTTGCAAAATTTCTGCCGAAATTTTCCCCTTCGGCGAAACTTTACCGAATGCCAAAAAGGTTGGGGGGGGGACACCCCATCCCAGCCCCCCTTGAGACGCTTCTGCTGATGTGTCATCTTTTTTTTTACAGAATAAAGACAGCTCATGCAAATGTCTATCCACTGATAGCCTTTTCTGAAGCGTATTTTACTTCATAGGAGATAAGGGGGACCAGCCAAGATTTGAACAAAAAAAAAATTAACTATCATTGGCCTAATGATTACAAACAAAATTATACAAACTAATAACTCAACTGAAGCCACATTTCTTAGCTAAAGATTTGACAGCTCTCCCCTTTCAGTGGTGACGGTGGTTTCCATTGGCAGCGCAATCGCGCAGCCTAAGTGAAGAACGATGTTGGCACAATTTATTATTTATTTTTTGTTTTCCATACCAGGGCACTTCGTATCGAAGAAACTTCAAAAAGGGCTCTTTCGATTGGAAATTGGAATGGCTAGTGCCATTTTTAATAGTCAAAACTGATTGGAAGGCAACTAACACCCCTTCCACGCCCATCACTTCCCCAAACACATCCAATCCAAATTTTGAGACAGCCCAGTTATGCCCAGGGGGCATATAAGATTTTTATAGAAAGCGTTGCCGCAGAAACTTCAAAAAATATTCGATTGTAAATTGAAAGGGCTAGTGCCCTTTTTAATAGTCGAAAGCTATTGGACGGCCAGTAACCCCCATCGCACGTCCACCTTTTCCCCAAACACATCCAGTCAAAATTTTGATATAGACCTTTTCTTCACGTAGTTTAATTTTAACTAAGTCTTTGAGGATGACAGCCCCCCCCCACAGCCCTCAGGGCAAGGGCGGTAAGTTATGCCCTGGGGGCATGCAAGGTTTTTATAGGAAGCGTTGTCGTAGAAATGGCTAGCACCCTTTTTAATAGTCGAAAATAATTGGAGGGCAACTTACACCCCTTCCATACCCACCACTTCCCCGAACACATCCAATCAAAATTTTGAGATAGCCATTTTGTTCAACGCAGTTGAAAGGTCTGGAAATCATATCGTTGAGCTGGACACTCCCCCCACAGTCTTAAGTGCAAGGGTTGTATGTACTGGGGGCATTTAAGATTTTTATAGAAAGCCTTGTCGTAAAAACTTGAAAAAGGACTCATTCGATTGGAAATTCAAAGGGCTAGTGCCCTTTTTAATAGTTGAAAGTAATTGGCATGGCAACTAACCCCCCTCTCATGCCCACCATTCTCACAAGAGGTTATCATTCGTTGTTCAAAGCGAAAGGACATGTGTGTGATTTGAAAACCTGCTACACAGTGACCTATTGAATGAAATTGGATATGATTTGTTGGACATAATTAACGAACTTGATATTGAATGGAATTGGATACAATTTTTTGAATATTTGGAATGATGAACCGATCATAAGGTGATTGCCAAGCTCACGTTGACCTACCTATTCAAAGTTAAGTGTAGTTTTTGCCTTTTTGATAATACATTTCAATGGTTCAGTTCACAAAGGATGCTGTTGTTCTAGCAAAATTCAGAAGGTATCCACCATGGCCATGCCGAGTGTTGGACATAATTAAGGCCAAGAACAATAAAATATCTTACGTTATATTTTGTTACGGAAGCCATGAAATCGTGACAACAACAGCCTCACAGCTTTCGATTTTTGTTAGCATTTCAAAGGAGGCTAAGAAGAAAAATGAATTAGGCGTTGCGAACGCTTTTGCGGAATTAGCTGATTTTCCTCATAAGCACCTTGAGATTAGCGGTTCGAGTATACCATATACATTGCTCAATTCAGTAGACGCTGTTTTATTGGACTTGGACACACTTAAATCCAATATCTGGAATGATATTGAAAAAGAAGTTTGTAAGAAATTTGGAATATCAAATAGTGCGGATATGGTTGACTCTATCGTTTCTCATATTCTCGACTCTATACTCGTTCAGTATTCGAATAAGTTTGATGAGATTGAAAACAAACTACGGGCTCTCCAAAACGCGAACCTAGCCCTGGAAAATAGGGTTGAACAGCTTGAAACTCGTCTTGATGATATAGAGCAGGAAAAACGACAGAATCAGCTCGTATTTCATGGTGTTGACCATAGTGGGGGTCTTCCCATCTCTGAGTGTGTATTGAATGTGATTACAGATAAAATGCAAATTTCTGATTTTTCTTCGACCGCAATAGTTTCTGTATTTAAATTTCGAGCAAATTATACTGATTCGGACACCATTGTAAATACAAAAAAGCGTCCTGGGCCTGTTTTGGTTGCGTTCAAGTCTGCTGAAATTGCAAGAAAAGTGTTTGCATCTAAGTCAAAGCTTGCTCGGTCGGGAATTTTTGTCACCGAGTACCTAACATCAAACAAGAAGTAGATTCTTGACTTGGCTAAGAGTAAGCTTGGAAACAGAAATGTTTGGTTAAATAATGGGACGAATTTTGGAAAAAACTCAGTGGGAGAGATCAGTAAAATTTGAGCTTTGGCTGAAGTGGTTTGTTTGCCGAATCCGACCATATAATTTTGTGTTGTGTAAATTGTGTTGTGGAATTACTTGTATGCTTGTTTTCCCTTTTGTATTTTATAGCCAAAGTTTCAGTTCCTTTCACGTTTTTTTTCTTTTCTTCTCTCTTTCTTTTTCCTTCTTCTTTCTGCCCATCAATATGTTTTTTTTGTCGTAAAGGTAGTCACCCTTTTCAATGAGTGTGAATATATATGATGACCGTTTGAACGAATTTGAACAAAACCGGTTTATTCTTGGAAGCCAAGCTCGTGACACACTTGCGAGGGATGATGAATGCATCAATAATTTTTCGTTGAATTGCCACCCAAGTAATTATGTGAATCCGAATAATCTTTATGAGTATTCAAATCCTGCGAGTGCAGAGAGAGCGATCGTTTTCTGGAATTGTCAAGGTCTAAGAACGGCATATTCTTCTTTATGTGAGATTTTAAGTTCACTAGATAAGAAACCGTGTATTTAGGCCTTTTGTGAGACATTTGTTTCTAGCAAGTCACTGCCATGGGATTTTTCTTTTCCAGGATATGTTTGCGAGCGAAAAGAACAGATAACCATGGAGTGGGGTGGTCTAGGCCTTTTCATTAATGAAGGTACCCAATATTGGGTTAGGGATGACCTTTCCCTGTGGCTTGAAGGTAGGATCGAAACACTTTTCATTGAAATAAAAATGAAGAAGAAAGGAACTTGATTTTGGGACTGACTTACAAAAATCCGTCATGTGACATTAGTTTTTTTCTTGAAGAATTTGAACTATTGTTAGATAAAATTAATAATGAAAATAAAAACAAATTTATGATGGGAGATTTTAATATACAGTAGATTTACTAAAAAGAGCGAATATCTCAGATTTTGTTAATATGATGGTGTCACATGATAGTTTTCCTCTTGTGACTATTCCAACTCGGATTCGCATCTCTCGGCATCTTTAATTGATAATTTTTTCGTTAATGGTGGATTGCTTGAAAGATCCCAAGCAGATGTGGTTGTGTCCGACGGCTCGGATCACCTTCTTTTAATAAGTAAAATAAAGCTGAATCAGTCAAAGGAAAATAAACGAAGTGAAAGGGCTTCGTTTTACCGTGAAATGAATAATAAAAACCTTAAGAGTTTTGCAAATATGATGGATAAAACAAATTTCTCGCTTGTAATAGAGGAAAAGTGTCCAAATACTGCATATGACCTATTCAGTGAGATAGTGACGAATGTAATGTAATGAATGAAACATGTCCCTTGCGAAGAATAAACCCTAATAGAAATTTTCTTAAGAAACCATGGATAACAAGCTATTCTAGTTTCAATAAAGCAGAAAAACAAACTTTATGTGAATTATTTAAAGGATCATTCAGATGATAATTTTATAAAATTCAAAAGATTTCGGAATATTTTAAATTCAGTAAAACGGAATGCTCAGAAACTTTATTTCCAAAAAGAATTTCATGAAAATCAAGGGAATATGAAAAATACATGGAAAACAATAAATAAACTTTTGGGTAAATTTCATAGTAAGGAGGAGGTGAGAGTCATGGAGACAACAGAAGGTCGTCTTACTGATTCTCAAGACATATTTGAATTTATGTGTGGTTATTTTGCAAATGACGGAAAAAGACTTTGCGATCAAGCGCGGGCTAAACTACGCACATCTGCGAGTTTTGGATCTGTCGTTGAAAGACAGCCTGCAAGTCAGAATTTCTTTGAGTTTGCACGATGTTTGGAACGTGAAGTCGCACGATTCTTGGCCACGATGAAGTCGAGCTCAAGCGGGATGGATGCGTTTTCCTTGAAACTCAAAAAAGCCGCAAAAACGAGTGTCTTACCTGTCTTGACGCACCTCATCAACCTTTCTCTAGATCTTGGAGTCTTCCCGGAAGCACTAAAGATTGCAAGAGTGGTTCCTCTTCATAAAGGAGGGAAAAAAGAATATCTATTCTCCCATTTTTCTCTAAGCTATATGAGAAAGTGGTACATGCCCAGTTAAGTTATAGCAGTTCTGAAATTGGTTGATTGGATTAGTGATGCATTTGAAGCTGGTCTCATACCCGCAGCTGTGTTTTTGGATATGAAAAAAGTGTTCGATATGGTTGAACACTCAGAGCTTATTCAAGCTCTTGACTCGATTGGGGTAAAGGGTTTAAGTCTGGAGTGGTTTTCCTCGTATCTACACAATCGGTATCAGATAGTTCAGAATGGGTCATTTTTATCTTCAAAAAAGAAAATAGAGTGCGGGGTCCCACAAGGGTCAATCCTAGGACCTCTACTTTTCATTATTTTCATTGATCGAGTGAAACACTATCTGTCAGAGGCTGGTGTCATCCTGTTTGCAGATGACACTTTGCTCTTTCAGGCAGCGCCTTCACTTGATGTTTTATATAATAAAATTCATAATGCAGTTTCTGAATTTCTAACTTTTTCTCAGCAAAATAGTAGACAGTTTTTCAAAAATAGACAGATCCTTCCTTGGTATATTGTACAAATGCTAAAAGAAAAGGGTGATAGGTGGCGTGATCATTTAAGATTTAAAACCTTAGATTCTTGGTTAAATTATAAAAGAGCTAGAAATAGAGCAACTAAATTCCTTTGTTTAAATCGTCAAGAGGTGGAGACAAATGTTATAGCATCAGTCCAAAGTTGCCCAAAAAGATTTTGGAGATATGTGAGAAGGGACCAAGTTTCACAATCCCCATCATCCACTTCCTTTATAGATCCCGAAACTTTTTACATATAGATGATGATCTTGTAAAATCACAACTTTTCAACAAGGTATTTGGTTCAGTTTTTACTCAAAGACACACCAAAACACACACTCAGTTTACTCCTCCAGATTTAACAAAAGAATTTGATGATTCAGAGTTTACAGTCCAACAGGTTTATCAGACACTCTGAAATGTTGATCCATGAAAGGCACCAGATATTGACGGATTTTCCAATGTGATGTTATGTGAACTTGCATCAGTGCTTGCTGGACCACCCACATATCTCTTTAATCTTTGTCTCTCATCTGGTAAATGTCCTTCAGCTTGGAAAAGAACTATCATTAGGCCATTGTACAAGAATGGTTCAAAGTCCCATTTCAATAATTACAGACCAATTTCAAATACATCAATCTTTTGCAGTATAATGAAGAAAATTGTGGTGAGATGAATCCAAGCACATTTTGAGGAAAACAACTTATGGCATTCTGCTCAGCATGGTTTCCATTAACGACGATCTTGTAACACGCAACTTCTTGAGGTGATTAGTGATTTTCAATTGATGGCTGATAATGGTATTTTGTTTGATTGTATTTATATTGACTTTTCCACAGCATTTGATAAAATTTCTATCCCACTTCTGAAAAACAATTGTCAACTATATGGTAATGGCCCGCAAATTATAGGATGGATAGCGAATTATTCCTACAAATATAAACCAAGTAGTTTTTGTAGACGATGCTCTTTCATCACTTATGTCTGTCATAGTTGCAGTTCCAGAATGCAGCTGTCTTAAGCCTGTACCCTTCAGCCTTTTTGTTAATGATTTGCCAGGCATTGTTAGGAATTCGAGCATAAAAATGTTTGCAGATGATGTAAAAATCTACAGGCCAGTCATGAGTGAACATGAGATTTCTTTACTTCAAGAGGATTTGGTTGCTCTTGGCCAGTGGTGTACTGCAAACTCTATGTTCATTAATGAAACCATGTGCGATGCTGTGCATTATTTGCGTAGACTCCCTCAATATTACCATTACTTTGTTGTTGGTAAATTAATTTCAAGTTCAGAATATGTTTTTGACCTTGGTATTTGTTTTGATTCAAGTCTCAAATTTAATAAACATTCATCAGACATAACCCATACGGCAAATTACCAATTACTATGTCTAAGATATAATTGTTCCAAGTTTAATCTCTATTCACTGATCACACTCTATGTATCCAATGTACGTCCAGTACTGGAGTATTGCTCTTCAGTATGGTATCCCCTTAATAAGAGAGATAGAGAGAGGGTTGAGAGAGTGCAACGTTGGATCACCAAACTCATACCATACCTGAGTCATCTACCTTACCACCAGAAAATGGAAAGACTACAGTTGTCTTCTCTCGACTTCTGACGTAACAGAACCGACCTAATAAACACATTCCACATTCTTAGGAATGTTGATAATATCACCCCAACTCACTTCTTCAGTTTAACAGGATACAGTAGTACCTATCAACACCAACACAAAATTTACCCACCATGTTCACAGAAAAGATTAGGCCAAAACTCTTTGTCTAGCCAAGTGTGGACGACTTGGAATTCACTTCCATCAGAAATACTTGCAAGTACCTCGGTCCAGTTTTTCGAAAATAGTTTAGCCTCTAGATATTTCCATACTAGGTCCTATCACAATCCATTTTGAAATTATTTTTACTTCTGTATAACCTGATTTGCGAAAGCGTAACAATTATTTTGTAAGTTTACTTTTTTGTAGGTTTCAATTATTAACAGATATGTTTCAGTTAAGTTGGTATGTTATTGTATGTTTCAGTAATATTGTTTTTCCAATGTTTTTCAGTTACTGTATGTTTTTGTTAAGTCATTGACATTGTTATAGACTTTTTTATAATTATTTTGTGCGACAAACTTGTTAAAGCTTACCGTATCTTGGTATTAATAAATAAATAATAAAATAATAAAATATGTTAACCCTAAACTTTTCTTAAAATTTCAAGAAAATGTGATAAAGAGAATAGCAACAACGAAGTATTTGGGGTTTTTTATTGATGAAAACTTGTCATGGAAAAATCATTCAAGTGCAATACCTGAAAAATTAAGCAGAGGCATTGGGGTGATGCAAAGAATTAAAAATCTAGTCCCAAGAAAGATCCCGAAAATGATTTATTTTTCTATATTTGACCCATATATTAGCTACGTATGCTCTATATGGGCAAGTAATTTTGTAACATTGTTTCAAAAGAGTACAAAAACTTCAGAACAGAGCTGTGAAATTATTATCTGAATTTGATGATTCTGATGAGGTTCCTGCTCATGAGCATTTTAAAAAGAATAAGTTAATAGATGTATCCCAAATTCGAGATTACCAAGTCACGATTTTCTCGTATAAATATTTGAATCAGCTGCTCACCCCTGCTTTTGAAAACCTTTTTACTTTTAATAGAGACCGTCATGATCATAATACAAGAAAAGCTGATAACTTAACTCATAAGTTTAGGAGCACCACTCGGGCATCTTTTGTGATTCGCCATTATGGTCCCCATGTTTGGAATATATTGCCCAACTGTGTGAAAAATCTGCCTAGTCTTCCGGCTTTCAAGTCACGGGCAAAGAAGTTTCTTTTATCTTGTGAGTGAATTTGGTGTCAAGCCCACTCCAGGTTGTAATTCTATTTAAGGTATTTCCCCGATTTACTTTGCTGTTTTTCTGGGTTTTTTTCTATGTACTTCTTATCTTTTCCTCTTTCTCTTTTTTCCTTTATTCCTTCATCAGTTGAGTTTCTTGTGTGTTGAGTAGCAAGGTATGAACGTTGTTTTAATTAGCTGAGAGTGATAACCTCGCTTGCCCTTCCAAGCTTATTGCCTGTCTTGGCAGGCTAAGGGCGAATAGTGTCTGTTTTCTTTTTTAATAAATGTATATCTCATATCTCATCTCATAGAGGAATGCCCAATAGGGCTTAGATACTAGTTAGAGATATTTCACAAACTGGATATTAGGTTGAAGGACATAGTTAGGGAAGGTAATACCCAACAACTGATAAAATATATGATAAGGAAGGGGAAACTAATAATAGTCCAGTCCACTCCTCCACTAATTATATTTTTTTTTTTCTGTGTCTGCATGTGTGATGGCAACAAGCTGCTGTGGCCTGAGTCTCAACTCAGTTTGGTGAGTCCACCTTGTAATAGTAACAATAATACATAAATATAGCCAAATATAATCCTACAGTTGCATTTTTTCTGTAAAATGGTTGAATTTGCAGCTTTGGTATTACTGTATTGGTAGTCTTAACTAAATGTGCAGTGTAATCCAAAACTTGTACTCAGCATTATGAGCTGGTTATTAGTTTCTCCAAAAATCTTGTCAAAATTAAGACAAGTCTGCATAATTCAAGCATCCACAAAAACAAGTCAGTTTTATTTAGTATATCTATACCTTTTTTTTTTAATTAATTACAATTATTAAAAACATGTAAAAACTTTTTTTACAAAAAGTAAAAACATTCATATTAAAATATATAAATGTTTTTACTTTTATAACTTTAATAAATCAAATAATATTAACATTTTGATTACTAAATATCAGTATTTGTATATTAAACTGACAATGCACATTCATTTGCATTTTTTTCAGTAAAGTGCAAATTATATTCTGGCCTTGGGAAGGCATAGGGGTTTTGAGCCCAACTTGTGTTAATTTCTGCTCGTTTTGAGTTTGACTTGGTTATTTATTGTAATTTCTGTTCGTTTTGGGTTTCATTTATTTATCAATGCTGATTTGTGGTAGTTTCACCCTTGGTAGATTATTTGATTTTATTTTTTCTCATTTTTTGTTTAATGGAGTTCTTTACTTTTCTTTGAAAAACTTATTTTGTGGAAAAAGTTTTTTTAATTAATTTCTGTTCGTTTTATATTGACATAGTCTTTTCAGAGTAAAAGAAAATAATACTTTAAATCTTTTCGTTTGTTTTAAGAATTTATAGTTTGGCCTGCTATTTATATGCTGGAGAAAAATTTTCAGCAATTTTTAACAACATACACCCTCTTAGAATCTGGACACAAATAGTACTGTTTGATTTGGTTTCATAGCTCCTCTAGTTGACCTGAAATGGAAAACTTGTTACCATTTGCAAAAAAATCTGTTTACTGTCTTTGATAGCTTGGATACACTTACGCCATTTTGATTTGGATAAATTTTAAGAGCAGAAGCAGCCCCGAAAGTCGTTCTTGGGATACTGTTGAAATACCTTATTGGGAATTAGCATTAACACAGTGCATTTTGATTTAATCTTATGGAAACATTTAGTTTTTAAACATGAAGTCAAATGGGAAGGTGGGCGTAGGAGGGGGATTAGTTTCCCTCCAATCACTTTCAACTATTAAAAAGGGCATCAGCCCTTTCTATGTTCAATCGAATGAGCCCTTTTCGAAGTTCCTGCGAAAAATCCTTTGATACAAAGTGCCCTGGTCTAAACAACAACAACAACATAAAAATAATACATTGTACCCACATCGATCTTTACTATAAAAATGTCAAGGCCTTCCAATCACTTTCGACTATTAAAAAAGGCACTAGGCCTTTCGATTTCCAATCAAATGAGCCCTTTTTGAGTTTCTACGAAAACACTTCCTATAAACACCATATATACCCCCAGGGCATAAATTACAACTCTTACCCTAAGGGCTGTGAGGGTGGTTGTCATCCTCTAAGACCTAATTTCCAGAACTTTCAACTATGTTAAACAAAATGGCTATCTCAAAATTTTGATTGGATATGTCTGGGAAAATGGTGGGCGTGAGAGGGGTGTTAGTCTTTCTCCAATCACTTTCAACTATTAAAAAAGGCACTAGCCTTTTCAATGTCCAATCAAAAGAGCCCTTTTGAAGTTTCTATGACAACACTTTTAATAAAAACCTTATATACCCCCAGGGGATAACTTACAACCATTGCCCTGAGGGCTGGAGGGTGTCATCCTCAAATACCTAATTTCCAGAACTTTCTACTACATTGAACAAAATGGCTATCTGAAAATTTTGATTGGATGTGTCTAGAGGAATGATGGGCGTGAGAAGGGGGTTAGTTACCCTCCAATCACTTTCAACTATTAAAAAAGGTACTAGCCCTCTCAATTTCCAGTTGAATGAGCCACTTTTGAAGTTTTTACAACAACTCAATCATTAATAACCTTATATTCCCCCAGGGCATAACTTACAACTCTTGCAGTTAGGGCTCTGATGGAGTTATCATCCTAAAAGACCTAATTTCCAGAACTTTCAACAACGTTGAACAAAATGGATATCTCAAAATTTTTATTGGATGTGTTTGGGGAAATGGTGGGCGTGGAGGGGGCTTAGTTGCCCTTCAATCACTTTTGAATATTAAAAAGGGCACTAGCCCTTTCAATTTTCAATTGAATGGGCCCTTTTTGATGTTTTTAAAACATCACTTTCTATAAAAACCTTAAATGCTCCCGGGCGTAGCTTACAACTCTTGCCCTGAGGGTTCTGGGGGGGGGATGAGTTGTCAGCCTTAAAGTCCTACTGTCCAAAACTTTCAACTGTGTTTATTAAAATGTCTATCTAAAAATTTTGATCGGATGTGTGTGGAGAATAAGTGGGTTAGAGAGATGGGCTAGTTGCCCTCAAATCACTTTTGACTATTAAAAAGGGCACTAGCGGTTTGAATTTCCAATTAAATGAGCCCTTTCTCGAGATTCTGTGACAAACCTTTCAATATAAACCTCATATAACCCAAGATCATAACTCACAACCCTTGGACTAGAAACTCTGGGGGGAGTTTTCTGAACAACTTTTTAATTTCATGAATTTTAGACTATGAGAAACAAAACTACTGTATAAAAATTTTGACCGTATATGTTTGGGAAATGGTGGTCGTTGATAGGTTTTTAGTGCTCCTCTAATTACTTTTGACTATTAAAAGGGCGCTAGTCATTTCAATTTCCAGTCAAATGAGCCTTTTATAAAGTTTCTACGACGACTCGTTCTATAAAACCTTATATGCCCCAAGGGCACAACTTAGAACCCTTGCCCTGAGGGCTATGGGGGAGTGTCCTCCTCAAAAACATAATTTCCATTCTGGAAATCCACAACACTGAACAAAATGGCTATGTATAAATTTCGATTGGATGTGTTTGGGGAAAAGGTGGGCGAGAGAGGGGGGCTAGTTGCCCCTCAAATCACTTTTGACTATTAAAAAGGGCACTAGACCTTTGAATTTCCAATCAAATGAGCCCTTTTTCAAGTTTCTGCGACACAACTTTCATTAACAACTTATATGCCCCCAGGGCATAACTTATAACTCTTGCCCTGAAGACTGTAAGGGGAGTGTCCTGCTCAAAGGTATAATTTCCTGAACTTTAACTGCATTGGAACAAAATGGCATTCTCCAAATTTTGATTAGATGTGTTTGGGGAAATGGTGGGCATGGAAGGGGTGTTAGTTGCCTTCCAATTATATACAACTATAAAAAAGGGCACTAGCCATTTCAATTTCTAATCAAATGAGCCGTTTTTGAAGTTTCTACAACAACACATTCTATAAAACTTTATATGCCCCAGGGCATAATTTACAACCCTTGTCCTGAGGGCTGTGAGGGGGTTGTCATCCTCAAAGACCTAATTTACAGAACTTAAAACTATGTTGAATAAAATGGCTATCTCAAAATTTTGGTTGGATGTGTTTTGGGAAAAGGGGGAGTAGGAGGGGGGTTAGTTGCCCTCCAATCACTTTTGACTATTAAAGAGGGCACTAGCCCTTTGAATTCCCAATCAAATGAGCTTTTTCTGAAGTTTCTATGACAACAACTTCTATAAAAACCTTATATGCCCCCAGGGCATAACACAACCCTTGCCCTGAAGGCTGTGGGGGAGTGTCCTCCTCAAACAAATAATTTCTATCTGGAAATCAGCTATGCTGAACAAAATGGTTTTCTCAAAATTTTGATTGGATGTGTTTGGGGGAATGATGGGCGTGGGAGGGGGGGGGCTAGTTGCCTTCCAATCACTTTCGAATATTAAAAAGGGCACTAGCCCTTTGAATTTCCAATCGAATGAGCCTTTTCTGAAGTTTTTACGACAACACCTTCTATAAAAACCTCATATGCCCCCAGAGCATAACTTACAACCCTTTCCCTGAAGGCTGTGGGGGAGTCTCCTCCTCAAAAACATAATTTTTATCTGGAAATCAACTATGCTGAACAAAATGGCTAAAATTTTGATTGGATGTGTTTTGGAAAATGGTGGGTGTGGAAAGGGTGTTAGTTGCCTTCCAATCACTTTCAACTCTTAAAAAGGGCACAAGCCACTCCGTTTTCCAATTGAATGAGCCCTTTTCGAAGTTTCTATGACAACTTCTTTGATACAAAGTGCCCTGCTATATAGGAAAAAAATAATAAATGATGCATTGTGCCAACATCATTCTTATAGGCTATGCCCTCAGGGCATAACCTAAAACCTTGCCCCAGGGGTTGTGGGGAAGTTTCCTCCTCAAAAACATATTTTCTATCAGGAAATCAACTATGCTGAACAAAATAGCTACCTCAAAATTTTGATTCGATGTGGGTGAGTGGGGGGGCTAGTTGCCCTCCAATCACTTTTGACTATTAAAAAGGGCACTAGCCCTTTGAATTTCCAATCAAATGAGCCTTTTTTGAAGTTTCTATGGCAACACCTTCTATAAAACCTTATTTGCCCCCGGGGCATAACTTAAAACCCTTGCCCTGAGGGTTGTGGGAGTGTCCTCCTCAAAAACATATTTTCTATCTGGAAATCAACTATGCTGAACCACATGGCTATCTCAAAATTTTGATTGGATGTGTGGGGGGGACGGATGGGCATGGGGGGGAGCTAGTTGCCCTCTAATCATTTTCAACTATTAAAAAGGGCACTAGCCCCTCCAATTTCCAATTGAATGACCCCTTTTCAAAGTTTCTATGACAAATCCTTTGATACAAAGTGCCCGGGGTATGGAGAAAGAAGAGGAAGAAGAAAAGAATAATAAATTGTGCCCACATCATTCTTTACTTAGGCAGCGCTATCACGCTGCCTATGATATATAGCTCATTTCTCAGTTTTCACTTCACTGGGGAAAATTGGCTCCAATTTTGCTCCCCCCCCCTCCCCAGTATTTTGTCAAAACTACTCCACTGAATGACATGATCTCTTTGCTCAATGTAGTATCTGTGTATGCACATAAACTAACTGTGGATCCAGACCTGATCTAACATGCACACCAGTATGATATTTGGGCATGTGTATGTTGTACTTATTGCCAGAAGATACACTAGCTTTTCTGTTGTTGTTTTTTTAACACAGTGGAAAACAATGCATAAAACTGACATTAAAATGATATGGCCCATTTTAATCTAGATGACATAATCATATCATGTGGGTTGAAGGCCCAAGCTGCTGCTTGAGCAAAGCAAGGACCATTAAAAAGCCCATAAAGCATGTTTTTTTTTTACCAGACAAAGAGCCTGCAAGCAGTTGTGATGCTTGACCTTATGGGGCCCTATGCAATATCAATTTGCAGGGCACCAATGGCTATTACTGCAAACTAACAAACTGCAGGATGCCATTTGTTTAAATGAACTTTATTAGAAAGATGTTTTTGTGGTCTCAAATGCAATTTTAGAGTATGTTTTACCATGCAGCATTTGGGACTGTTTGGTGTGGTATTTCTATTCAACTCAGAGATGGCAGAATGTTTACACAACCTTGCCATTTTAGGTTATGCCTACACTGAAATGCAGGGCCCCTGTGGAGCTGCATAGTTGGCACATGCCTAAAGCTGCAACTACCCAGAAGAATATTTATACCCTAGCAAGTATTTATTGTTAGACAATCTTTCAACATAGGATTTTCAAAACATCCTGAGATCTCAAATCAAATTGGTAGTCATGGAAGCACTGTATAAACTACAATAACAAAAGAGTAGTACCATTTGATTCACCATTCAAAATGCTTTCTGAATATAATAGCTGAAACATATTGAAGATAAATGGTATTTTATGCTCAAAACTAGTCATAGGCCTAGCCTATATGTGCTGAACATGGATTCAAATGTCAACTTAATGAAGTTTTTCAATAGCATTTTAAAACATCTTGATGCATATGCAGTGGCATCAATTCCTAAAAATTCCAAAAGAGGGGGGCAATATTTATTTTTCACAATATAGGGAGGAGGGCAAATTTGTCATTTTAAAATGAAAATACCCCCCAAAAAGGTATTTTTCACAACCTAGGAGGGGCATAGGTAGTCCTTTACAGTCCCCAAACACAATTGATACCACTGTGCATGTAACTAGCCTTTTCCTATAGCCTACCTACCCCTTATCAAATTGATTCCAAATAGACCTACCAAAAACTCAGTAAAATTCTACTTTAGCTACTTTTGGATATATTGGAAGGGGGCAAGGTTAGGAAAATGAAGCTTTCAGGGATGGGTCTACAGGCTAAGGTATGTCATGGGAAGGTATTTGAAGTACCTACCTCCATTCTTTCTCCCTCTAGAGGGTCCTGACCTTTAAATGACCTTAAAAAATTTTGTGTGTTATAAAAGTGAAACCTTACAAAATAGATCTTCTGCTTAAATGAAGTACAACAAAACTGTTTTCAGCTTCACAACTCTGCTTAATCCCAATTTAAAAGGTTTTAAAGATATACAAATGAATTTCCTAAATTGTGCAAAAAAAAAATCATATGGCTTAAAATTCTACCCAAATAACAGGAATTGCATTTTCAGAACTAAACCTAGAGAAAAAGAAACTGATAACTGAAAATTAGGGTAAAATGTTGTTTTGTAAAAACTTCAATAGAACCTGTCATGTAGGCAAATTTCAGAACCCTCTAGAGGGAGAAGGAGTGGAGGTAGGTGCTTCAAAATACATTCCCAGGACATACTTTAGCCTGTAGACTCTTTCCATGACAGCCAAAAGTAGCTAAAGTAGAATTTTACCAAAAACTCTACTGGAAAAACATGGGTAAATTTTTTGCAGTTCATGTTATTGACTTACAAATAAAGTAAACATACCACTTGATGCCTTTTTTATGCTCTTTCCAAATATAATAATTTTTGTTGGAAATGAATTTTACCCCCACCCCCCATATATACCAATTCAGGGTATAAATTTTCAAATTAGGGGGGGGGGGATTTATTTCTGATGTAAATGAGAGGTAAGTTTAAACTTTACCACCACCCCCTATACACCATTTGATGCCTTTTTTTATGCTGATTATGAATATAATAATCATTTCTATCAGAAATGAATTTCAGCCCCCCCCCCTTATATAGCCTATGCCAATTCAGGGTATATATTTCTACCTGAGGGGGGTGGGAGTACAGCATAAACTTACCTCGCATTTACACCAGAAATAAAATTTGCCCCCACCCCCTCTAATGTAGAAATATATACCCTGAATTGGCATATATAGGGGGGGGCTGAAATTCATTTCCGATAGAAATGATTGTTATATTTGTAATCAGCATAAAAAAAGGCATCAAATGGTGCATTCACTTTATTCCTAACTCAATAATATGATTTGGTATATATTTACCAAATTCATTTCTGACAAAAATCATTAGCCTACTCTTTTGGAAAGAGCATAAAAAAAGGCATTGAGTGGTATGTTTATTTTACTCATAAGTCAATAGGCTAATATGAACTGCAAAAAATTTACCATAGCATCATTTATAAAGCCACCTAATCAGTAAGTGTACATAACAGGTGTCATAAGGCCTCCTTAATTTCAAGCCAGTTTGAAATGTTGGCTAATAAAAACTGAACTAAAAGTATGGACACCACTAGGGACTTTTCAAAAGTAAAGAGGGGAGGCCAACTACCCAGAAAGGATGTGCAAATTCACTGTCTTCTGTCAGAAATTAGGCTAGATTTACACTTAATGCTAAGGATTTTTATAGGGAGTCATAAGTATACTAAGGAGACAATGTTAACCCTCTCCCCCTCTAGGCAATTCCACTCAAGCTTTACAGCAGAAATCTAAGCCACCAATAGGCTAACCTATATCTAGCCTAAGTGCATCATGCAGAACAGATATTGCAATAAATGTAGACAAGCCAGTAAATTTTTACCAAATCATATTATTGAGTTAGGAATAAAGTGAATACACCATTTGATGCCTTTTTTTTATGCTGATTACAAATCGGAAATGAATTTGCCCCCCCCCGGTAAATATCTACCAAATCATATTATTGAGTTAGGACTAAAGCGAATACACCATTTGATGCCTTTTTTATATGCTGATTACAAATATAATAAGCATTTCTATCAGAAATGAATTTCAGCCCCCCCCCCTATATATGTCAATTCAGGGTATATATTTCTACATTAGGGGGGTAAAGTTTAAACTTACCTCCCATTTACATCAGAAATAAAATTTGCCCCCACCCCCCTGCCGTAAAAATATATATACCCTGAATTGGCATATATAGGGGGGAGGGGCTAAAATCATTTCCAATAGAAATGATTGTTATATTTGAAATCAGCATTAAAAAGGCATTGAATGGTATAGGCCTATTCACTTTATTTGAAACTCAATAGGATAATATGATTTGGTAAAATTTACCGAGAGGGCTACCTTGCGATGAGGTAAACGGTTATTTTAAAAAAACTAACTTACTTTCTAAGTTTCTAGCTGACTCACTCAAAAGTCCTTGGTTTTCTTGGGCAGCTTTGAGATTCGTTTCACTTGTCATCAATAAATGTTTATTGTTTACGCTTTTTCTTGTCGTCAAATCAGTGTTTCTACTTATCTTTTCAAACAATCTGTAGAATCTTGACAATTTTCGGGAGAAAATCGGGAGATGGCTCTCAGGATTCGGGAGATGGATCTCAGGATTTGGTAGAATTTTCAGTTTTTGTATTGAGTTTTTGGAGGTGTTCGAGTGATTTGAGTATAAAGTACCACATTCTAAATGTTTGGAGTGCAGATTTACTGGAGCCAGCTACAATTCCGGAAAGAAAATTCGGCAATCAACGTTGTCAAACATGACAAAAGGAAGCAGCTAGAAGCTTGAAATCTATTTAATTTTAAAACTAAGTGCATTTAAATTTCATTCAGACTCTAACGCTGTTAAATTAAGACATTTTTCTTCATCGACGCTTACTTTTTCTGGCCCTTTCAGATTCCACACGACACCCCACTAAATTCAGGACTGGGACAGAAAATCCTGACAAATTACGGACACTAGGCCTTTGACCATTGAGCTAGGTTAAGTGTATAATTTTTTTTTTTACCACCATCCCCAGAGGTATTCACAAATGATAAAGAGAAAAAGCAAAGTCGTAGCTCATTAGTATTGATATAACTGAAAAAAAGTATAAGAAATAGCAAAACTTTCAGATACATATAGTACATTACATTCTTAATCTGTGTCTATTGCATGGCTTTTTAGCTGTGCTGATTACTCAACTATGCTGGCATACGCTACTACTCCTTTCAGCCTCTTTCTGAGGGGTTGGTCAACCGTCAGTGTGTCTGCTGTAACTCCGTCTCGTTTCATTTCAAGTTTCGTCTGAATTGTGGAAGCCAAAGTTACTGTTACCAAATGATTCCTTCTGCCTGTCTTTTACTTCTTGAGTAAGCTGAACAGTCTTTCTGAAGCTACGTTCGAAAATGGCAAGGAAAACAAGTACTGCACAAACTTTGCTAAGTTTGGTTTCCACGGTAGTCCCTCGCACTCAAAGCCGATTTCCAGTAATCCACGGCTGTCAGAGTCACTGTTTTATCACCATTGGCACTATCGGAATGTTCCCACCATTCTTTGTCAATCGCACTTTTCGACTTTTTGTACTCATTTTCATCATTTCAGCGCAATTTTATGTTTTATAATACACTGACAGGCCCTGGCGGACTATATTCGTCACTTTCTGCTTACCCAGTCTTTCTTTATCAGTAAAATTCTTATGCGGCATATTTTTTCAGGAATGGGACTAACTTGTCAACCAGAAAAAATCGTAAATTGTTTTCAAAATGCTGCAATTTTCGTCTCTCTCTGTTTCTTGTGTTGGGTCGTTTGAAGCAAACCCCTTCGGTTTTACAGAGCAACTGCAGACAAATTCTAATTTTTGTCATATTTCTTAAAACTTGTAGTAATTCTTGATCCTTTTGAAGCTACTGAATCAGGTGGACCCACATAGTGCTAGTTCCCATTTTCTTGGTGCAAGCCAACAACTGTGATTAGTTTATGAATTGAAAATAATTAGTTAATTACAAACCTTGAAGGTGTTTAAATGATCAAAAACAGAAAACCAATGCAACCACCGTGGAATAGATAATGGGCAATGTTCATACCTATGCCAATAAATTCAAGTCGCGGTGCCTCAATTGCCTGAGACGTTAGGAAAAAAAAGTAAAATGTTCAGGGGATTAAGTTTTTTGGAGATTTTTGGGAGATTCGGTAACTTCTTTTTTTATCGGGAGATGGATTAAAAATTCGGTAGATCTCCCGAAAAATCGGGAGAAGTGAAAACACTGCGTCAAATGCTCTTTCTTGTCGTATTTTATGTTGATACTTGCAATCTTGCTTTTGCGTATCAGTAATCTTACTATTGCGTATCAGTATTTGATAAATCATTTTCGTTTCATTTAATCCTTTTGGAAGAACCAGAAGATTCACAGGTTGATTATGTTCTGCAATTATTACAATTGGCACTTGAAAAGACATGAGTAATAAATGCTTAGCGATCCTTAGATCAACATGCTTAACTTCACTTAATGGAACTTATAGGTCAAGATTGCAAAATTCAACGAAATTGTAAGTTTGAGGGGTGAGTTCACCACCTTGCTCAGTAGTCTAAAACCTAGGATAGAATAGGCTAGTAGCCTGCAATTATTCTTTATAGCTAGACTGATTGAGTACATGAAAGGGGTAAAATTCTACTCTAGCTACTTTTGGCTATCTTGAAATGGGGTTAGGTTAGGAAAATGAAACTTTCAGGGGTGGGTCTACAGGCTAAAGTATGTCCCAGGAAGACAGTTTGAAGTACCCACCTCCACTTCTCCCTCTAGAGGGTCCTGGAACTTGCCTACATGACAGATCTATACCCATTGAAATTTTGACAAAACAACATTTTACCTTAATTTTTAGTTATCAGTTTCTTTTTCTCTGGCCTTAGCTCTGAAAATGGAATTTCAGTCATTTGAGCAGAATTTTAAGTCATATCAATGTTTTAGCCTATTTCCAAAATTTAGGAAATGCATTTGTATATCTTTAAAACCTTATAAATTGGGATTGAGCAAAGCTGTGAAGCTGAAAACATTTTTATTGCACTTCATTTAAGCAGAAGATAAGATATTTATTTCAAAAAGATCACTATCACAAGCCCACAAAGGGCCAAATTTGGACTTCAGAGTCAACATTATAAATGGTTGCACTAAAACTGGCAAAAATGCAAAAGACAACAACAAAATAAAAAAATCATTATGAACAACCATTTAACAGTCAATAATTAAGACTGTAAAAAGTCAATTAAAAAGTTAAAAAGATAAAAACTGGTCAAACTAAACTTATTTAAACTTACACAAATCAGAAAAAGAATTAGAATGGACATAAAAAAAGGAAGGGGGGAATAAGCAAATATACACAAAAAAAGAGCAAGACATAAATGCATATAAATTAAAAGGGACACTAAGAAAGTGTCAATAATCCAACTACAGTAAGTCAATAAAAAAGTTAAAAAATAAAAAGTGGTCAAGAAGGGGGGGGGGAGAAAAAAAGAAACTTGGGACATTTTATTCATTTTTTCTGTTTTAAAGGGGACAAAAGTTCTTTTGTATCTTGAAGTAATGCAGCAAATGGGGGACAAAACAGGGATGGGCTCAGAAACAGCTCAGGGCAGCTGTAATCTGGATAGGGAGTGACGTTTGGGGAAAATACTTGCTGTCTGAGGGTTTGTTATGGCATTTTTTTGCAAAATGGAGGCACAAATTATTTCTTTGTCTCTCAAGGGTCTCTAGTTTTGAAATATTTAACAAATAGAAATATGGTATCTTGCCCTCTTTATAAATAGTTCTTAGAACTCTCTTTTGGACATTTTCAATTTTTTGTGTTGCTTCAGTTGAGAGGCCAGGGTGCCACACAGGACAGGCATACTCTAATATGGGATGCACAAAAGAAATATATACTTTTAGTAAATGTGATTGGGGGCAACTAAATTTATTTAAAAGTTTAAGGAGGGAAAGTGAGGAGTTTGCTTGTCGTAGGATATTGTTTATATGGGCATCCCATTTCAAATTGGAAGAAGTTGTAACACCAAGGAGTTTAAGAGATGTGACAGGTTTCAGGACGTATAGGAGCAAGAAAAAGTGGAGGGAATGTAAGGAGACTTGCTAAGACTGTTGCGGGTTTAGAAGGGTTAACTCTCAAGTCAAGGGAAGTGGCCTCACAGGCAATATCTTGGAGTATGCCTATTAGGTTTCCACACTTGTCCTTATGAATTGTCCCCAAAAGAGTCAAGTCATCGACTAATTTCCACCTAGTGCCATAAAAGGTTGAAAAGGTGTTAATCATGAGAGAAAAAAGGGGAGGGCCTAGAATAGTCCCCTGAGGAATGCCATTAAATATGGGGAGATGATCTGAGAAACAATTTAGATATTTAACTGCTTGAGATCTATTAGAGAGAAAAGAGGCAACGAGCTTAACAAGGACAGTTTCAATGTGGAATTCATTTATAAGTTCATCTATGAGTAAATTGTGGTTAATCAAATTGAAAGCTTTTTGAAGATCAATAGAAATCAGATTAAGCCACGTGTTAGATTTTTCAAGTAATTTACCCATGGTATCAACAAGATGGATCAGGTAATGAGAGGTTGACATGGATTTGAGATTACCAAACTGTCTAAGATCAATGAGGGGGAGGACTTTCATCTTAAGCCAGTCTGTGAGAAAACTTTCGTACAATTTTGAAAAAAATTGAGGGGAGGGTAATAGGACAAATGCCATCAAAGCCAGGCTTCCCATTTTTCTTTTTGATTGTGGTAATAAAGCCTTGTTTCCAATATTGAGGGAACTGTCCAGATTTGGTAATTTCATTAAACATGGTGGATAGGGGTTTTGAGAGGTAATCACTGAAAGCTTTAATCAGAGGAACAGGAATATCTAAAGGGCAAATGCTTGATTGTTTTAGTTTTTCAATTTTTTTTACAACTTCAAGTGGAGAAATATATTGGAGTGAAAAAGGATCAGGAACATCTGGAAATGCATAAGATAGTGGTGGGAGACTCTGGACAATAGAAGCCAGAAACTTATTGAGGTCATTAGCTGTGGTCTTTGGAGGTTCATTTATATTAAAATTTAGTTGTTCTTGACTCTTGCTGGTAAGATTTTTAATTTCAGATCTGTTTTGCAAGGTTTCACTTCTATAATTCACTGATTTTTAAAGGTAATCAAAGGTCAGGACCCTCTAGAGAGAGAAGGAGCAGAGGTAGGTACTTCTAAATACCTTCTCAGGACATACTTTAGCCTGTAGACCCATCCCTGAAAGTTTCATTTTCCTAACCTAACCCCTTTCCAAGATAGCTAAAAGCAGCTAAAGTAGAATTTTACCCATGAAAGGGTCTCTGTCTTGAAAACTAACTGAAATAGATAGGCTATGTGATACTTTAAGGTTACCTATAGATCATAAGCCTGAATTTTGCCATGAGAAGGTGTTTTCAACTTCCCAAGTCCATCTAATCTCACTCCCTAAAGTTTAAACTTACCTCTCATTTACATCAGAAATAAATTTTACCATCACCCCCTCCCCCCCTAATGTGCAAATATAGACCCTGAATTGGTAGGTAAATATTTGCCAAATCATATTATTGAATTACAACTAAAGTGAATATACCTGTTGATGCCTTTTTTTTAAGGAGCATTCACAAGCATTTCTAGCTAGAATCCCATGTCTAGACAGGTGTCTAGCCAGAATTTGATGTCTAGGCAATGACCATTCACAAGTAAAATTTGGTGCTTAGCTAGACACGCTAGACAAGGCACAGTAAATTTTTACCAAATCATATTATTGACTTATGAATAAAGTAAACATACCACTCAGTGCCTTTTTTTATGCTCTTTCCAAATGTAATAATCATTTTGTTGGAAATGAATTTTACCCCCACCCCTATATATACAAATTCAGGGTATATATTTGCACATTAAGGGGGTGGGGGTAAATTTTACACTTACCTCCCATTTACATCCAAAATAAAATTTACCCACCCCCCTAATGTGCAAATATATACCCTGAATTGGTATATTTAGGGGTGGGGGCTAAAATTCATTTTTGACAAAAATGATTATTATATTCATCAAGAGCATAAAAAAAGGCATCAAGTGGTATATTCACTTTAGTTTTAACTCAATAACATGATTTGGTAAATATTTATCAATTGGTATATATAGGGGTGGGAAGATGTAAATGGGAGGTAAGTGTAAAATTTACCCCCACCCCCTTAATGTGCAAATATATACCCTGAATTGGTATGTATAGGGGTGGGGGTAAAATTCATTTCCAACAAAAATGATTATTACATTTGGAAATAGCACAAAAAAGGTATATATTTCAAAGGTATATATTACATATTTCAGGGTATATGTTTGCACATTAGGGGGGTGGGTAAATTTGATTTTGGATGTAAATGGGAGGTAAGTGTAAAATTTACCCCCACCCCTTAATGTGCAAATATACCCTGAATTGGTATATATAGGGGTGGGGTAAAATTCATTTCCGACAAAAATGATTATTATATTTGGAAAGAGCATAAAAAAAGGCATCAAGTGGGATATTCACTTTATTCATAAGTCAGTAATATGATTTGGTAAAAATTTACCCAAGGTGCTTAGCTAGACATTGATTTCTAGACTCTAGAACTCAATGTCTAGGATTTTCGATTACAGCCAATCAGAATTTGTCAAGTTCCCCTACTTTCTTCATTTATGTTTATATTTTTAAACTTAAATTTAATTTTTGTTTTCTAATCAATTGTTTTTTTCATTTTAGGCCAATATGCAACATCAGGCACAATAGTGAAGCACATAAAGGCAATTGTTTGGCTTATCTGATCCATTAGCCTATCTTGTGACAGTAAAAATAGGGATTACAATTTTGAGTTTTGCCTGCATAGGCTCTCTTGATTGGCTAGAAATGACAATTTGAAACTAAATTTGTAGTTTTAGCTAAGCACCAAATTTTACTTGTGAATGGTCATTGCCTAGACATTGAATTCTGGCCAGACATGGGATTCTAGCTAGACATGCTCGTGAATGCAGCTTTATGCTCTTTGTGAATATAATAATCATTTTTGTTGGAAATGAATTTTAGCCCCCACACCTATATATACCAACTCAGGGTATATATTTGCACATTAGGGGGGTGGGGGAAGGTTTAAACTTACCTCTCCTTTACATCAGAAATAAAATTACTGCCACCCCTAATGTGCAAATATATACCCTGAATTTGTATATATAGGGTGGGGGCTAAAATTCATTTCTGACAAAAATGATTATTATATTCATCAAGAGCATAAAAAAAGGCATCAAGTGGGTATATTCACTTTAGTTGTAACTCAATAACATGATTTGGTAAATATTTATCAATTGGTATATATAGGGGTGGGGGTAAAGTTCATTTCTGACAAAAACGATAATTATGTTTGGAAAGAGCATAAAAAAGGCATTGAGGGGTATGTTTACTTTATTTGTAAGTCAATAGCCTAATATAAACTGCAAAAAAATACTAAAGCTGTAACCTAACCTACAAAATACTTAATTTTTGATTCAAATCATTTTCCTACAATTTCTGTTTTTTTCAAATGTCGTTGACAAAATAGTGCTGAATTTTGCAATTCATAATTTTGCCATCAACAATTCAGGGTATATATTTGCACATTAGGGGGTTGGGAGAGGTGAACTTCATGGTAAATTTGCAGTGGGCCATATAATTTTGCTAGAATGAAAGTGAAAACATCATTTGAGGCTTTTTTTGCTCTTTCATAATTCATACTAAATACCTTATGGGCCCTTTTAAGGGCTCAAGATGCAATTATTGTATTATGAAAGAGCATAAAAAAAGACATAAAATGGTGTTTTTGCTTTCATCCTAGATAAATTATAATGCCACCTATAAATTACCAGCAATGAAAAGTATTGATCTGTGGGTGATTTTATTTCAGTGACTTGCCCCCTCAGAAATAAATACTATAAAATTCTGAAAAATGCTTTGAAAATTTTTACAATCCTTATTTAGGCTCTATCATTCTTAAAAATCTCTTTATATTACTATACCCCCCCCCTCCCAATTTCCTCCAGTATTGGTGAACAGATAGGCATGCTAAAAAGGAAACTCTATAAAATTCTCAAAACAAATTTCAAAAAATCCTAAAACACTTATTGATACCATTTCTAAAAGTAATTTACTTTACTTTGCCCCCTCCCCATTAATGTGCAAATATATATCCAAGATTACATATGCTCCCTTTATTTTGTCATACATTACTCTTTTGTTCAAATACATTTGACAGCAAAGAAGAAACATTGACAAATCAAGCAATAGAAAATACATGAATATTGAAAAGCCAGTGCAAATTATCATGATCAAATATCTAGATGTAGAACTATGGCTCAGAAGATTGAATGCAAATAAGTTGGTTGGTCCTGATGGAATTCACCCTCAGACCCTGAAAGAAGCCCAATCAGAGCTTGCCCTTCCCTTGTCAAAACTGTTCCAAAAGTCTCTAGATACTAAATGGGTTCCTCAAGATTGGCAAAATGCAAATATTATGCCTATCCACAAGGGTGGAAGCAAGAACAATGGCACCAATTACCAACCCACTGGCATCACTTCAAAGTTGGTGAAGTTTTTAACGAATTATGAAAACAACAATTATGAAACATTTAATTTGCAACAAACTGCTCACAAACAGCCAACAAGGCTTCAGATCAGGATGCTCATTAGAGACAAACCTTATACTTGCTTATGACTCTGTCATTGAGTTGCTAGATTGTGATACTCAGTTGATATGATCCTTTTAGATTTTGCCAAAGCATTTGACAAAGTATGTCATCACCAGCTGAAGTCAAAACTAACAGCTAACAGCATCCATCTGAAGGTTATAGAATAGGTTATACAATTCCTCACAAAAAGAAAGCAGAGAATTTAATTATTTGGGGACAATGGGTAAGAATTCTACTCATTCCCCTAAAGTCATCAGTTGTCTTCTATATAAGCGACTTGTGCATCCAAAGCTTGATGTTGGAATAGCTCTAGCCTCCTCTTATTTTAAAAATAGACATAAAAGTGCTGGAAGATGTGCCATCAAAGTGATATCCAGCATACAGGAACTTTCCTACCCTGCAGGACTAGCAAAGCTGAAACTCCCAGACTAGCAAAGCTGAAAATCCCAACAATAGAGGTGATGCCATTTTAGCCTATAAGGTAATGAGGGCTAATATGCACTCAGCATTATTTCCCACTGTTGGTCTCAACTCAAGAACTAGAGGTCATCACCTGAAGCTTGTTAAGCAGTCTACCCTATCCAGAGTCCACACTCAATTCTTTCAAACAGTTTGTAGTAACAAACTGTAAGTAAGGAGTGACCCGGCTCAATAGTAACCAAAACTCGAAAAAACGGGTTTTCGATACCAATAGATACATCAGAAGAATCAGGTTTTTATACTGATTTAAAATATATAAGTTTCATCAAGTTTAGTCTTACCCATCAAAAGTTACGCGCCTGGTAAAATTTGCCTTATTTTCGAAAAAAGGGGGAAACAGCCCTTAAAAATCATAGAACTCTAATGAAAATCACACCATCAGATTCAGTATATCAGAGAACCCTAATACAGAAGTTTCAAGCTCCTATCTGCAAAAATGTAGAATTTTGTATTTTTTGCCAGAAGAAAGATCATGGATGCACGTTTATATGGTTTTTTTTTGTTTGTTTTTTGTTTTTTTTTCCCCCAGGGGTGATTGTATCAATCCAGTAGTCCTAGAATATCATGTGAGGGTTCATTCGAATGGAAATTAAAAGTTCTAGTGCCCTTTTTAAGTGACCAAAAAAATTGGAGGGCAACTTGCCCCCCTCCCACACTCATTTTTTTCCTGAAGTCTTGACTTACTTGACTTAAGGCTCCTGCCGAGGGTTCGGCGCAGAGAACGATGAGACTAGGCGCCTCCAGGTTGACCTATCGCTTACCAGGATCGCAGCTTCGTCCACCGGGATGTGGGCTTGGGTGAGGAATTCATCGGCTTTGTCTTTTCACCTAGTGGGTGGGCGTCCTCTGGGTCGTTTCCATCCGTGTAGGATGGGGTCGAAGTCGAATGCAACCCGTGCTGGGGCGTCGCGTGGCATGCGAAGGAGGTGGCCGTACCACCGAACAGTACGCTGGGCAAGCTGCGTTGAGAAAGGAGTTTGAGCCGTACGTGATAGGAGAGTCTGGTTGCTAACGAGGTCAGTCCAGTGAAGTCTTTTGATTCTTCGGAGATGTTTCGTCTGAGCAACATCAAAGGCGCTGAGGATAGATTTGGCAGCTGGCCACGTCTCCGCTCCATACAGCAGGACGGTGCTGACTGACGCATTGTAGATGCGCATTTTGGTAAATCGGCTTTTGTTTGGCTTTCGCCAGATGCTGCTAAGCCTCCCAACAAGTGCTGAAGCCTTGGCAATTCGAGATGTAAGCTCTTTTGTGATCAAACCATCCTTCGACAAAATAGATCCCAGGTAAGTGAAGTCTTCAACCACATCTACTCGGTTGCTTCTGATGTTGACTTCCTTTACAGTAGAACGGGACGTGGGGGCTCAAGGAGCATGACTTTGGTTTTCTGCCAGTTGATCTTCAGTCCAACTTTCGAGGCTTCTTCTGAGAGCACCTGGAGAGCTTTGGTCATCTTATCGACGGTGCTCGCAACTAGCGCTATGTCGTCAGCGAAGTCAGCATCAGAGAGTACCCGGTCTCCGAACTGAAGACCGAATTGAAGGCGATTCATCGTGCTGGCCATAACATGGTCTATGACGCAGTTGAACCATTGACTTGCACGCAGCTTTCCATATCCTCATACAGCTTTTCAAAGACTGAGCAATATTTCTTGAGCAGACTCATAGCTCTTAGTATTAGCCAAAGTGAATGGTTATCAACAGAATCGAAGGCAGCCTTAAAGTCCAGGAACGGGATTTACGCAGTTTGGTGATACTCTTGCGTCTTCTTGATCAACTGGCGCATAGTAAACATTTGCTCCGTCGTCGACCTGCTGGGCATGAATCCGGCTTGCTGGACTCTTCTCTTTCTATGCAAAACGGTGAAACACCTGTCCAGGAGTGACATGGCGAAGAGTTTACCAGGAACTGAGAGGATTGTGATCCCACGATAGTTGGAGCAGATTTGACGACTGCCCTTGCGTTTCCAGAGTGACACTATGATGCCAGCACGCCAGTCATTTGGTATGCTTTCTGTCGTCCATACAGCAGAGAAGATTATCTGGAGCAACAGAATCATCACTGCACCCCCGTACTTGAGGAGTTCTGCATAAATACCACATAAACCGGGGGATCAATTATTATTTAACCGTTTTACAGCATTTCGGATCTCCAAGGTGGTAAACGGTTGCGAAACGAGGTAGGAAGTAGCCTCGGGTGTGGTCATTGCTGCTTCAATCAGATCAGGGTCGGGATGAGCAACTGCCTCGGCATTCAGAAGCGTTGAGAAGTGACTGCTCCAGGCAGAGAGTTGGCCTGCATCGTCATCCAGCATGCTTCCGTCAGCAGACAAAACACGGCTCACGGTGGAAGTTTTCCCTTCCGTCAGCTGGCGGAGGTGTTTGTAGAGGGAGCAGGTGTCTTCTTTTCTCGAGGCATCTTCAAGATCGCTGGCTTTCTTGTCGACAAAGGTCTTCCTATCACTGTGCAGGAGGCTATTGTGCAGGCCATTGAGTCGCCTGTACTCTGGCATATTCTTTGCTAAACGGGCCTTCCGGCGCAGCTCGATTACAGACAGAGTCTCCTGGGATATCCAGGGTTTATTCTTGTGTCTGCTGCGGCCAATGGTTCTGCCAGCAGAATCGAGTATATTATCTTTGAAAGACTTCCAGCCTACTTCAGGGTCGTCCAGAACTTGGAGACAGCTAAACCGGTTAGAGATATCGAGAGCATACTTCTGTTGCATCTCGGATGTAGCCAGACTACTCATATCGAGCTTGGGAGGCCGTTTTTTTTGTCCTTGGGCTCTGAGGTGTAGCCTCAGTTTGGCGACTACGATCCTGTGGTCTGTGTTTCCAAGCTCGGCCAACCTATAAGTCCGGCAATTTGTTATTGATGAGCGCCAGCAACCTGAGATCATAACATAATCGATCATCTTCTTTGTCTGGCCGTCGTTACTATACCAAGTGTATTTGTGTGTATCTCGTCTCTGAAAGAGCGTGTTTGAAATAACCAAATTATGCATATTGCAGAGCTGGAGGATTCTTTGTCCGTTGTCATTCAGTGAATCTGGAGTCACAGGGCCGAGAAAACTTCTCCACATGCCCTCACTGTCATTTACCGTCGCGTTAAGGTCTCCCAGAAGAGTGATGATGTCGTGGGGTGGGACTCTAGACAGGGTTGCTGAGAGCTCCGCATAGAACTGATCCTTCACTTCCGCAGGGCTAGGATTGGTGGGAGCATAGCTTACAATAATTGTCCACTTTCCATGCTTGTGCTGGAGCTGAGCCATCAGTATTCTATCTGAAATTTGTTTATAGGAGAGAAGGCATCTCTTGGCTCTAGCGTTCAGCGCGAGGCCTACACCATTTGTCTTGCTTTTTGGGTCACCAGACCAGATCAGGTGATATCCTTCACCAATATCCTCGGACTCTCTTCCGACAAGGCGGGTTTCCGTAAGGCCAGCCACAGTTACATTGAAGCGTTTTCGCTCATAGGCACGGATTGATTTAGCTCCAGGGAAGTTGAGTTTGAGTACGTTCCAGGTGGCGAGTCGTATTCCACCTTTGTCAATAAGGTTCATTCGATGGTCTAAAATCAGTCCAGGGACGTCCTGGGGTCGTGGAAGGTAAAGGGGGGTCAGGTCATCCGAGGCAGTATCATCATTTTTCGTTGCGGTAAAATTTTCGGGTGGAGGGTTGCAGGCCCAACCGACCCTAGGCCTGGGATCTAATGAGAGCTAGGACTTGCCTAGATACTGAAAGTCCCTGGGGTGGGCTCCACCCACCTCATAAGGTTGAGGCTGCCCATTAACATGGAGCGTTTAGTTAGGGAAAACCCCATATCCAGAGGCACGTGGTCAGCAGACATAGTCTGCCTCATTCCGTGACTTCATTTCCTGAAGTCACCCAACCAAAATTTTGAGATAGCTATTTTGTTCAGCATAGTCAAAAATCTAATTAATATGTGTTTGAGGATGACTTAATCCCCCACAGTTCCTGGGGGAAGGGCTGCAAGTTACAAACATTGCCCATTGTTTACATATAGTATTGGTTATTGGGAAGTATACAGGTGTTTTCAGGAGGAATTTTTTCTAGTGGGCAGTCGGGGTCGGAGTAGGGGTTATGGGAGAGGAACATTTCCATGAAGGGGGCGCCAGATTTCCCAGCATTATTTAAAAAACGATCAGAAATTAAATAAAAAACAAGTTTTTTTCAACTGAAAATAAGGAGCAACATTAAAACTTGAAACGAACAGAAATTATTATGTATATGAGAGGGGTTGCCCCCTAGTCAATACCTTGCTCTTTATGCTAAAGTTTTTTAGTACTTTCAAAAGAGCTATCTATTCTAATTAACGAACCTATGTGATTCAGGGATTTGTGATTCAAACTTTAGCATAAAGACCGAGGTATTGACTAGGGAGCAAACTCCCTAATATACGTAATAAAAACATACGAATATAGAAATTCTTTACGTAAGTTAATTCGTAAGTTACGTCAGAACAAAATTTCGAGAAAGCCAATTAGCCAAAAAAAGGAAAATTAATATGCGAATTTTGTTGTAATTATTCATGTACGTTGAGCCAAAATCAAAGCGGCATGAATTCAAAAACGTTCAGAAATTAACTAAAAAAACAAGTTTTTTTTTTAAGCTGAAAGTAAGAAACGACATTAAAACTTAAAACGAACCGAAATTATTCCGTATATGAAAAGGGCTGTCCCCTCCTCAACGCCTCGCTCTTTGCGCTAAAGTTTGACTCTGTCTCACAACTTTATTTCTTTAAACGATAAAAAAACTTTAACGTAAAGAGCGAGGCGTTGAGGAGGGGACAGCCCCTTTTATATATGGAATAATTTCTGTTCGTTTTAAGTTATAATGTTGCTCCTTACTTTCAGTTAAAAAAACTTGTTTTTTTTTAGTTTTCCTCAAGAATTGTCAACAGTTGAAATAAACTCTCCAATGAAACTGTATCTTCAAATGAAGGCTGGATGCTGAGTGATCCTCCAGGGAGTGTAAACTAGACCAAGAAGCTATTGATCAGCATACTGCAGCTAGTCACTAAAGAATTTTGAATACAACTTAAATCATCAACTCTGAAGCTCTACAAGGAGAAATCCTTAGATTACTCAAAGCTGCAATTTAGGGTTATGGATATTCCAGATTTATGACTTTAAGGATACTCCAAAGTTGTGACCAAACTGTACAAGGGTCTTGTGCAACCATTGCTAGAATTTAGAATGTGTGTTGCAACACTTTTGAACAAGGGTAATCAGCAGAAAACAGAATCTTTCCAAAGGCAGATAACAAAAGCTGTTGATGGATGCAAGATTCTCAACTGAATAAACTTCAGCCCCTAATGCTCATGTATAAATGTCAAAGAGGTGATGTCATAACGACTTGGCAGGGCCCATCAGCATATGGATATGTCCCACCAGTCATAAACCTTCCCCCAACAATGGGATAAATTTTTGGGGGTGGAGGCCAGCAGAAGGATGCATTATTGGTATTAAAGATATCTGGCACCTGCTTGGGATGGAGATGAGTGGCTTACAAGTATTTTTTTTTTCAGGGTAACTCTGAAATTTGTTCAAAGTTATCTTTGTCTTTCTAAAGTCTGTATTTCAATGTTCCGTACTGGCCTGGCCAAGTTGTGCTGTTCAGAACTGATCCCAGGAAGGTGGAAATCAAGCTTGTCTGTTCTGCTGAGTTTTTACTTCTGTGTACATTTTGGATCATATCTTAATTTGTTTGTGCCTGGTTTTCTTTCCTGCTTGGATAGAAGCTAGTTAACAATTAATGGGATAGAAGATGGATTATGAAGTTATATATTAGGCAGTTGAACTTTAAAAGTAAGAAATGAATTTGAGGAATATTTTGAAATAAATATTTTGAATTTGGTTAGTGATTTTTTTTTTCAGAAATATAAGGTTTTTAGTTTTTTTTTTTTTTTTTTGCAATGAGAAGAGTATAGGGGAACATAATTGATGATTAAAAATCAAAACAGACACAGAACAGAATATTCTTCCAGCTTCTGACAGTACACCAGAATGTTTAGTAACAAAGAGGAACCCATAGTCCTGTCCCACAAGTCATAAACCTTAATGAAACATTTGGGACCAGCCATTTCCAGGTCACCAAACTCCACAAGAAATTATAGGCAAAGTTAGCAAAGATTTATTGGATATCCTGCAAGCCTGTAGATTTGAAAAATCTACAAGGAACATCATATGCAAACGTCTCAGCATCTCAATGGGGAAAATTCCTATACATTTGGATATTATGGAAAAAATGTAAAAGAAAAATACAGTTTATTTTATTTTAGGAAATTTATGTTGGTCTTAATGAAATGGAAGAAATGAAAGGTTTTTAGTAGTTTTTAACTTTAAACACCATTTTAGGATTGATATAGCTCTCCAGACATGAAGACTAGTAGTTTGGTTCAGTTGCCATTCAATACAGAAGGATGTGTTTCTCAAATGCCAAAAATGGTTTTAAGTAAACACTAGTTTCTAAAAAATGTCACAAAATAACCATGATTTTTCACAATTTTTAGTTCAGGGTTATCCTTTTCTATGGTATTTGCTTTGATGAGCATTCAATAGATATATTTCTGAAATTGTCAGAGTTGCTAGTTATTATCTTTAACCCTAAAAAGGAACCATAAATAGCTGAATCTCTGGAACTTCCTGATGCTTTCCTAGACTTTTCTTGTCCTTTTCTGGAGTATTGTTCCTCAGTTTGGCTCCCAATAAATGTGATTGATGAACATAGGGTTGAAAGGGTTGGGGAAAGGGCTACAAAGATGGTCTGGAATGTGAAATACACTTGTTATTCTTGGATAATCATCAGGTTTTAAATTTCTTGCCATTTTGTAGGCAGTGACTACAAGAACGCTGAGGATATTGATTTTTGTTTGTTTGTTTGTTTGTGTTAGCCAAGTATTATTCAGCTTAAGGCACGTTTTCAAACCATATGCCAAAAAAAAAATCAACAAACAAATAGGATAGCATTTATTACTGATGGAGTTTCTACATTGTGGAAAACCCTGTAATCTTTGGTTGTTGAAGAAGTTAGTTTTCATTCATTGAAATAAACTTTATCAGGTACTAAAATTTTATTTAGGAATACTGGCTGTTTTATAGTGTTGTATTTATGGACCATAAGCTGGGATAAATTTATTTCTGTTATTATTGTATGTCTTTTGTATTCACTCATGTTTAAATTTGTTTGTTTTGTTCTTGTATTTCTTTTACCATAATATTTACTTATGTATTTTTGAGTGATGTGCAGTTAGCTTTAGGCTAAATGCATAAATTAAAAAAAAATGCTCATGTAAATCACAAAAGTATAACAAACTAAGCTATAAACTAAATTTAGTAAGCATAGATGAAAATATTGGATCCTAAATATTTCTTTTGGATTATTGTTATTGTACAGGATTAAAGATGTAATTCAGATGAGGCCAAACAAAAAGCAGAATATCCTCAAATGCAGGGACTGGAGAGGGTCATAAGAAGAGAGTTAGGAAAAGCTCTGATGAATCTTGAATAGTACAGGGAAGAAGAGCAAGAATGCAGAGCCATATTGCTCTCAAGTGGCTTGGGTTGTTAGTAGCAGTAGTAATAAAAGTCACTCAAGTTCTGTCTAAAGACAAAAAAAAACACAAAAAAACTATTAGTCAAAACTATGTAACAGTACACTTATAGATACAACTATGTCTGATCCTCAGGGGAGGGGATTATAAGATTTTTGGTGATAGGGTTCTAAAACAAAAATTTGATTTTTTATGCCACTATTTTTTTTAGAGGGACACTCCCTCCACCCCCAACCTGTTTTGAAAGTAGACATATGGTTCTCTCTGTATTTTCCAATATCTTTCATATTGTCCATCTATTTCTTTTGAGAGGTGCCTAGAAGTTGAGCTTAAAGCCTTGTGTTAATTAGATTCAAATTGTTCAGAAATGCATCAGTTAAATTGCTTAGTCTCCTTATAAATGCTTTTTTTTTTTATATATGAGAAGTACATGGGGCATGCACTTAATCATTAGATAATCTGCAAATCCAGATAGAGAAGGTAATTAGAATACTGTATAGCAAATATTCTATAGTTCTTCATAAGATTAGGTTGACCTTTTATGATTGCAGCAATTTGTGGGAGAAGGGGATTTGGTCTTTGTTACCAATAAGATTTTGATTTTTCAAGACCTGGATTTTTTATCAAATGTATCCCTTGTTGGGGGTGGAGTGGGGGGTGGGTGGGACTGAAAAGTCCCTTTAGATGTAAATAAGTTCTTGTGTATGTATCTAAGCTTAGGAGTTAGGACCCATGATGCATCTCACCTGACCTCAATATCAAAGTATTTTGAAGCAACCTAAGCAAAACATAAATTTGCACTGACCTAACCTAACCTAACCTGAGCATAAGTATAGACATAAAAGTCAAGATAAAGAGGGAAAAACAGAACATTTGAAGGGACATCCTTTATTTTTTTGGTGTTGTGTTTTTAGTTTCAAGCTTATTTTTATAATTGTTGTGTTTTTAGTTTCAAGCTTATTCTTCTTACTGTGTTCTGGTCGTTTGAAAAATACAAGCCTATGCTTGATATCTAGCTCATCTTGACCAAGTTAGGATTAAATGTTTCTTGATTTGCCTAGTCACATGTTTGTTTGTGAACTTTTGGAGTCTCAAACAGTTCATGGTAACAAACTGTAAGTAAGGAACAATGCAGCTCAATAGTAACCGAAACTGTAAGAAGCAGAGCCTTAATAGTACTAGATACATCAAAAGAAACGAATTTTTATGCTTGCTCAAAATATATAAAATTCATGAACTTTAATGTTACCCATCAAAAGTTAAAAGCCTGAGAAAATTTGACTAATCTTTAAAAAAGAGAGAAACACCTCTAAGAAATCAAGAGATCGTAATGAAAATCACATCGTTAAATTCAGGATATTAGAGAACGCTAATGTATAGGTTTCAAGCTCCTGTACACAAAAATGTGGAATTTCGATTTTTTTGCCAGAAGCAAAATCACGGATGCATGTTTATTTGTTTGTTTTTTTGTTGTTTTTTTCCCAGGGGTGATCCTGTAAGATTAGGAGAGGGCTCATTTGATCGGAAAGTTCTAGTGCCCTTTTTAAGTGACCAAAAATATTGGAGGGTAGCTAGACTCCCTCCTACCCCCCTTTTTTACCCAAAATTGTCCTATCAAAATTTTGAGATAGCTGTTTTCTTCAGAATGGTCGAAAGATCTAATAACTATGTCTTTGAGGATGACTTGACCCTCCACAGCCCCAGGGGGAAGGGCTGCAAGTTTTGAAATTTGCCCATTGCAGGGTTCGGACTCGCCTATAAATTCCTATATTTTAATGCGCTCCTATAAAAGGCCTATATTTTGGCTAAGATCCTATTATTCCTATATTTTCGGCTGAAGAACACCAAGGACATTGCTCAAGATTTGCAATTTTCACTGCTCGTTAAGTAAGCCAAAATGTGCTTTTCTTTGCTTTTGACTCTGCTTGTAGACTGTGCTGTCCTTCGGTGTAGATCGATAACTAATTAGAACTGTTGAGCTGTTTGAACTTAACTAATGTTTTGTGTTGGGATTAGTAAGCTGCTTCTGCCTGGGCTATACTGTTGTGTTGACTTAGTAGCCTATGTTTTGTTTTTTGTCATGTTGGGCCTGTCCGAAATGAGCAAAGATCAGTATACAGGCTCTACTTAGTGAGACTCTGAGTTCTTGCAACTTATGCGTTTTCTGGTTGAACGCTATAAGAGACTGATGCGAATACGGCCCAGTTTCGGATATATCCACAATCTTTCTTTTTATGGCCTTTTAATCGTGGGATGCTATTTTGCAGATGATGCTTGGTAATTGAGTATGGAGCCTACCAAGTTCAATAGTTCATGGCTTGCTAAGACGGATTGCAGCAGTAGAAAGATTGGCGAATAGTGTAAGACTGGGAACGACCAGTACTCGTTCTTTTGCAAACTGCTTGAAAAATCTGGGTTGCACAGCTGGGGTTGCTCAGCTAAACCAAAATGTCCGATCTGCAGAACACAAAGCCGCAGTTACTGCTCAACTACATCCACTACAGCTTACCTGACCGGACAATCTCGAGCTGATGAAACAATCAAGGATAAACCATTAGTTGGTAAAAAAAATGTTTTGTGAGCGTGATGCCGCTTATAAAGCTTAGTTAATATCGGCACTTCAGACGGTACAGAGTTCCATGTCTGCTAACTCTTCAGACCATATTGTCACAACCTTCCATGTGATTTTTCTCGGTAAGATCCCCGACGGAATGTCCCTATGTGCGAAGAAACTCACGTATCTGATCACCGACAACAAGTGATGACCTGTATAGGAAGATTGTGTCAGCCATTGAGCAGAATCAGCTGCCACTTGAAAAACTGATTACACTTGGAAGTGACAGACCAAACGTCAACAAAAGCGTTTGGAACAAGTTTAATGCCGAAAAAAAGAAGGTGACGGGTAAGGTAATGTTGAACATTGGTGATTGCAACATCCATATAATTCATAACGCTCTCTTGAAAGGTTTTCAGGTGTTCGGAGAAGAAAGTTCCAGCTTTGTTATTCTTGTGCATTCATTTTTTGACGGCTGGCCTGCACATTGTGAAGACTGTTGAAAGTGCCATAAAAAAGTGGGAGTGCCAGAGAATGCTTTCATGAAGTATGGACCAAGCCACTGGATGGCGATCGGACGTGCCCTGGCTAGAATCGTGCAGCAGTGGCCGGCAATCTTAGAGTACTTCCTGAACTTCGTGCCGAGAGAGAAAAAATTGAAGAATCTTCTGTCCACTCCCAAATTTCTGAAGATTGTGGCTTATATCAAACGTGCGACGATGAAGGCTCAACTTGAGTTTGTTCTAGTCTCAGCAGAACTGTTCATGCGTTTCACCCAACTATTCCAGAACGAAGAGCCTCTCATTCATGTTCTGCACTTAGAGATCAAAAGAATAGTTGTGATGCTTTGCAGACGGGTCTTTACTCCAAATTTCGTGACCGAGACTGCAAATATCTCACCAGAAATGTTGAACCTTGCTGAAAAATTAGCAGAAAAGTCCATAGTTTCCGAAAATGTGGAACGAGCTTTCGGTCAGAAAGCAACACTGAAAGACAAGACCATTTTCTATGTCAATGTGCGAAAATATTTTATTGCGGGTATTCGCCATATTTTGAACAAAAGTCCCCTGGAAAAAGATGGTTTTCTAGAAGCTTTACGCTGTTTGAGTCCGATCAACATGAAGGATTCAAGAAGCATTACAGACATAGCGGTTGTGGCACGCGGGATTGCGATTGGAGTAAGCTGAGACATCGCTCAGGCTGAGTGGCTGGTTTTGCAACTGGAAACTGAACCCCGTGAGGACACTGCTCTGATGAAACAGTTTTTGAGCCGTTATTTTGGACTGATGAATGAGTGCGAGGACCGCAAGCACCTGGAATTTACCAAGCTTATCAAAGTGGTGCCTACGTTGTCGCATGACAATGCATATGTTGAGCGTTGGTTCTCGCGTTCTCGTAGGATTCTTGGTAAAGACCAGGCCTTGATGTCTGAACGCGTTCTGGATGCGAGACTCATGGTATATGCCACGTTGAGGCTTTATGGAGGAAAACCAGAACGGTCTGTTATTACAAAAGAGCTGTTGAATCTTGCATGTTCCGCATGGTCTCGGTATCAACAATATCTGGATGAAAACAAAAAGAAGAGCTATCTGAGAAGGAGAAAGCGGCTTTCGAAGAGTACAGCAAGCGGAAGTTGCAGGAGGTCCACAACAAAAAGAAAGAAATAGAAGACCTGGAAAGCAAAAGGAAAAAAACTCAGAGCATCAGAGCAAGAAAAGAGAACAGTAGCAGCTACTCTACTTCAGGAAGCGACCGACAGAATGAAGAAGGCTGCCAAGTTCAAGAGATCCATAGAAATTGCCCTAGCTGTTTCTCTGCTCGAAGGAGCTGTGAAGCCCAGGACAAGTGATGGAGAGCAGATGGTGGAATCTGCGAGAATGAAGCAACCTCTTGCAAAGAGAAAAACTTATCTCATATCGAAATTGATGCCCAAGAAGCAGCAAGAGTGATTCCAAATATTTTACCTGTATCAGTCAATCGTTGGCACAATATGTGTATCTGATTTTTTACTGCTTTCTACTATTTGTACAGTTTCTATTTGAAATTAAAAAAAAATTAATAAATGAAAAACTCGGGAAATGACGAATTTATGTGACCAGGCATCCCACGCCATCTACCACAGATCTTATCCCGAGGACTTCCGAATCCTATATTTGGCCTATATTTTGGCCCGGGAAATCCTATAAAAATAGGACAGAGCCTATAATTTGAAACGAACCGACCTGTCCGAACCCTGCCATTGCTTACGTAGAGTATTGGCTATTGGGAAGTAAAACGATAATTTCCGGGGGGGGGGGGTCTTGTGGGGGCGCTTACGTGGGAAGATCTTTCCATGGAGAAGTTTTCGTGGGGAAGGGAATTTTCCGTGGGAGGGGGAGCTGGATTTCCCAGGATTAGTAATAAAACTATCAGAAATTAAATTTTAGAAAATAAAGTTTTTTCAACTGAAAGTAAGGTGCTTAAAACGAACAGAAATAACTTAAAACGAACAGAAATTATTACGTATATTTGGGGGTTTCCCCCTCTCCAGTATCTTGTTCTTTATGCTAAAGTGTTTTTTGAATTTATAAAGAGCGTATTATTTTATTTAAATGGTCTTTGTGTATCAGGAGTGATTCTTAAATAATCGGTACAAAAAGTCAAACTTCAGCATAAAGAGAGAGGTACTGAGGAGGGAGAAACCCTCTCATACGCAATAATTTCTGTTCATCTTAAGTTTATAATGTTATTCCTTACTTTCAGTCGAAAAAACTTGTTTTTTATGTTTAATCTCGTTTAAGACATAGATCTAAGAGAAAAAATAAATTCATTTTAGTTTTAGATAGCCAAACTACTTAGCATGGGGGATTTACCGTCTCCTGAGATCAATACCAAGAAAGCTCTCTAGAAATATTATGTACAATTTTTCTTTCTTTTGTTATTCCCTTCCTTAGGGAAAATCCTCTGATATTCCCTTTTTAAGGGTTCAGTCTTTGTATAACTATGGTAAATTGTCCAGAAAATCAGAAAACAATGGATTTTTAACCTCTTTTTTGTATTTCAGGTCCATATATGTAACCAGAAGATCCTTCTTGAATCTTACTAACCCATTCACAGAGACAAATAAGAAGAAAGAGTACTCAGAAAGACGCCTCTTAGGGTGAGCTGAAAGTGCTCTTTAAGTATTTGGTACTTAGTATAGGGAGAGAGTGCATATAATTTTTTTTTTTTTTTTTCGAGTGGGGAAGGAAGGTGATTAATACTTACATTGAGTTATTAATCAGCAATTGAAAAACAAGAGTTTTTCAAGAACCGTGAGATTTTCTTCTGTTTATCAGGACAAAACCACAATAAAGTTTTTGAAATAAAATGTAGTTCTGTTTTACCCTTCCCTTTATTATGTACTGAAAAGATTTTTTGCAGTGATTATTAGGTAAATTACAATCATAAGAGTGTCAGTAAGTCAATCACTTATAAAACTTTGTGTTTCCTATGTCATGTAAAGTGCTTTGCCACATTGATCACTTAAGCACAGATTTAAGACTGGTTTATTGTTTAAAACTAATAATATCTTTGATAAGATCTGAATTGCTATAAAGCTTGGAAAGTTTAACTAGTTAACTTTTATTGAAGGTTAATTTTTATTTTATAGTAGAGGTTGAGGTTCTTTTTGTGATGTTTCTGGATTTATGCCTTAAAAACCTTAAGTTCATAAGTATTAAAAAAAAAAGTTTTACATTGAAATTTTTATAAGCAACCTCTGGAAAATAAGATAGGATCAAAAAGGATTACATTTAATTTTTACTTAAAGTTGTACATGTTCGAGTGTATCAAGAGTAGCCTCTAATGATACTTTCTAAAGTATTTTTTTTTTTGAGATAATTGAGCACTATCGTTTATTTCTTTTTTGAAGAGAACTTTTGCTTCCTTAACTATATATATATATATATATATATATATATATATATATATATATATATATATATATATATATATATATATATATATATATATATATATATATATATATATATATATATATATATATATATATATATATATATATATATATATATATATATATATATATATATGTATGTATAATATATAATAGTAAATCGATTAGTTGTCACATAACTGTGTCACCTTTGTTTCATGCAGGTCAAATCCTTGGAGGGGGAAGGGGGCGTTTCAGCTACCAATTTTGTTAAAATGATTAGATTCCCTGGGAGAGGAAATGGAATTCTGGTGAAAATAAAATAGGATGTCAGGGGTTTATCCAGGGGTGTCAAAAATGCTTTTAATTAGGGAAACAATGTTGAGGTAACATTTGATATGGTTTCTGACAAGATAGGGATAGACCTGTATATAGAAGCTACTGAGATTTCTCTCTTTAAAAATCTGCAAAATTGTTGGAAAGCGTAATTTCCGTTTAAATGTTGCTCTAAAAACTGCTGTTATCTCCTTAATCTTTTATCAGAATTTTATATTATGTTTGTAAATATTTTGGAGTGGAAGTGTTATTGTAAATGTAGTTGTAGTGTAATCATAGATGTAAAATACAAATTTACTCCCCCAATGATTTTTTCACAAGCAACACATGTACTGTGTAGTTTTCATCAAATTTTTACTTGCATACGAGGTACAAAGATAGATCGAGTGGCAACTGCATTTGACTACTACCACTCATGGATAATTGTTTTTGATCAGTTTTTCACAGAACTGCTACACCAAATCATTTGATCTGCATTATCAGAACAAAATCAGTGCAGTATTTTATGAGGACTTCGCTGCTCTTTAGTATTGTCCAAATTTTTTCAAGCTTAGAAAGTATAGAAATAGCTTTTTCATTGGGACATTCCAGAGGGTCAGGGCAATCAACTTTTACTGTACCAAAGAACATTTACAGAAAACGGTCCTCTACCAATTAGTTCTACAAAGTAGACCTCGTCAATATCTACTAATCATAACCATACACATGTTAAACAAAATACAAAATGAATATTATATTTTTGTGAAAATTCCAATAAAATTCCAGTTTGTCTGTTTTATCAAGTCCCTGTATTTGTCCCAGACAACACAATGGATATTTCCTTAAAATTAAAGTTACAACCAGAAATGAGTGATTTATTGAGTATCAAGGTGTTGGCAAATAAAGAAAGAAGATTAGTCTGTAAATATGATCCCTTCCGACCCAAAAATCCATTTGACTTTGGTTAATTGTGCCTGGCTAGAAGAAGATGAAAAGAAAAGAATTTGCATAAAAAATCCTTTGAAGCTGAAGGAAGTCTTATCTGGACTCAAGGTGTATGGGTTTTTCCAAGAAGTTTTTTCTATGACCAAGAGAGCCAACATTCCAATCGTCTTCTATATTTTGGTGAACGAGATCCACTGACCCCATCGAACTTTCTCATATTAGGACTTTGTCCTAGTGCGGTTTTTCAACATAATTCCGAAAATGAATTGAGACAAGCCATTGATGTCAACAATTTTTCCATGGAATTATGTAGCTTGTTTATCTGAATTGCGCGAATAGGCGCAATTTTTGTGACCAACTCAAAAAGGTTTTGATATTTTCTGAAAATCTTTGATTTTTGGGGATTCAGAAAGATCAATTTTCTTTTGAGAAAATCGGAAAATTTTGTAGAAATTCCTGAAAATTCAAGGATAATGAAAATAGTTGGGGGGGGGATTGCATGTTTTTTTTTGGGGGGGGGGGGAAGGATCTGATGTTATTTTTATATTTCATTCTATCAAACCTGATGCAAAATTCTTCATAATGACAGCTTGTTTTACTTGTTGATGTTAACCATAAGAACATGACAAATTTGTAATAAAACTCTGGTTAAAGCCATGAGGAAATCCTCAATATCATCTGGTGTCTACTCAGCGTCACTACTGCTTGTGGTGCTAACGCTATAATGTTTTTCATTTTGCAGTTTAAATGGGCTACAATATACAATGGAAGAAGTCTTTTTGTTTCTTGACTTGATTTATGAACAAAATAAAACAATACATGCACATATTTCCGTACTGCAAACATGCTAGGAATTTCAATTTTTCTTTTTCTGTTGATTAAGTTTTTAAACTCAAATTCTGAAATTTCAGGGCTCATGTAGATTGTATGGTTTTTGCAGAGTGCTGTCCAAATATCGTTGTTCTTTTTTTGCAGGTACACAATGCAGGAGATGTACAATGTTGTCTCTGAAGTAGAACTGTACAAAAACTTCGTGCCTTGGTGTAAGGATTCAAGAGTGATTTTCAGAAAAAAAGATTTTCTTCGAGCCGACTTAGTTATTGGCTTTCCGCCAATTACTGAAAGATATACATCCAGTGTCACGTTAGTAGAACCAAATTTAGTAAAAGCAATATCAACAGAAGGTCGATTATTTAATCATTTAGAAAATGTATGGAAATTTAGTCCTGGTCTTCCTGAGAATCCGAGGACATGTACTTTAGATTTTTCAGTTTCTTTTGAATTCAGATCAGTTTTACACTCTCAATTAGCTCAAGTGTTTTTTGATGAAGTTGTCCGTCAAATGGTAAATGCTTATATGAAAGAAGCAAAAGCGAGATATGGGCCTTCGTCGATTAAACATCAAAGACCCATTATCTCAACATCTTGACTGGAACTAAAACTAGGAGCCAATTTTCATTTAATCTAGAGGGTTGAAACCTTATTCTTTTATCGGTTAATAATTATATAATAGGAATTTTATTTTTAGGTCTATATAACTTTTTGATTTAGAACAAATTATGGATTTATCCAATGGGAAGTTGCAAGTAGATGAACTGCAAATTGATAATTCTTATGCAGAATGTCTTTAAAGTAACTATAGACAACTGACTCTCTTTTAATTCATTGTTTCTGTGATTTCACTTACTGTGATTTCAAATAACCGAAGTGATCCTTTTCTTATAATTTCTAATATTTCTGGATGTGGGGTAAAACCTGGGATCCCTACCCCTCTGGATATGGTCTTGGAAGAGCATACCCATGCATATGAAACATTTCCTCAGGATGTATTAACACAAGATATATTTAATAGTTTTACTAAATAGCCCTCAGAGGAAAAAGGATTCGCAGGACAGTTAAAAAGGATTAGCAGGAAGGTTAGGCTGGGGCAAGACTATAGACTAATAGCCTTTAATCTAGGAATTTCTTCAGGGAAGGCCATAGTGAAATCGAGTGAGGCAATATATTTCTTAACATTGTATTAAGACTAGACAGCTTAATACTGTGATATGTTTAAGTTTCTAATAGTAGTAGTCATATGTGCAAACAGTCAAGACTTTGGAGGTATCAGTCATTTTTCCAGAGGAGTGGATCTTAATTTCAAAGATGTTCATTTTGAGTGCAACATTTTCTAATTTTCCCAAGTCTTCATGAAATTCTTGCTATTAATTTGTCTAAAAAATGGAAAGAAATATATCATTTGTAGTTTGCATTTTAAGTATTTTCACTTTTGAGTCTGATACACTGCTATTGATATGCAGTTTTTTTTCGAATTATTACTGTTTTTAAACATACTCACTGTAAGTTTGTTTTTGCTACAGCATTACTTATTAAATTTCATTTGTTTCGAAATATACTGAATAATTACATTCTGGTTTCTAAATTGTATTAAAAGCCGCGCTGATGCAAGTTGACAGTTCTTTTTTTTTCGTAGGAAGGGGGTAGCTGTTTTTAAGGCTTATATGCAGAATGTTCTTTTTTAATATATTCTGTTTCAAATTTATAGTATATATGTTCCAACCTGTGAGATTTCATTTCATTCACTTAAATAAACCCAGTTGATAACCCCTTACTCTGAGTTTTTTTTTTAGATTCAACAAATCCAAATGTGAGTTTTCAGTGTAAAATTGTGAATTTTCAGTCAATTATATTTTATATATAGAATGAAAAATATGTGCAAATTATCTCAGTCTGCCAAAGTGTATCTTATAGGTTAAAGTTAAAGCTGAATTGCAACGAATTTTAAAGATGTAACAAAATCTAAATTCTTGAAATCCAACTTCCGAGTCTCGGAAACTTACTCACATACATATGCATATCCATTTAGGTTGCAACCATACCTTTTTATTATGTTATTTAGAACCATACCATACCTAATACTTGTAATGTCATTAGGTGCTAAGATTGTATTTTAGATATTGTGACAAATCCCTTAACTATTGAAAATTATATGTAGGCCTAAATTATATGTTTATAAACTACTTTTTTTTAAAATTATATATATTTCAAATATATATATATATATATATATATATATATTTATATATTTATATATTTATATTTACATACAGAAATGTCTCTGTATTTGGCTAGTAACTTTCTAGCATTGCCGGACTGGTGGTTAATATGATTTAACTATTGATAGGATCATTTGTGGTGAATTATTATTTATAAACCATTGACTATATTGGGTTGCATGTACAGTTTTTGAATTAAAGTACCTGTTAAGCATACAATGTATCAATATTGCTCATATTAAATAAACTTTAGTTTTCATTTAAAGGGCTAGTAAGGCATCGCGTTGTTTCTCGGCGCACGTGCACAAAATATAGGCTACCCTTTCCCAAGAAAAACGATTAGTTTCATGGCAAATGTTTCAAACATTGGAAGCGTGGTTGCTTAAAGAAGAAGTTAACGGATTATTTCAGTATAAAATATTTTAAGTAAGACATAACGAGCATTTTCTTATTTAATAAGCATATCAAGGAGTACCACGCAAAATTTCAGTTTTGCTCGGTCAAATTATCGAAATCAAAAATTTATATTATGTCCGTATTGATCTGGGGAAGATAAACAGGAAGGGTGTGCAAAAGCACTGGCTGGCTGTCCCCCCATTGCACTTCCTGGCTAAAGGGCCATGAAACGGAGATCAGCATCGCCGGTAGGGACTATAAAGTACAGTGTCGTATTCTTAATCTTTTTTACTTTTACCCATATTCATAAAATTTAGCTGTTTTCAGCTTGAAAACTCTATATATGTCGGGCCATGAAATGTCAGTTTAGGCAAATTGCAAGTAAAAGGACTACATAAAAAAAGATTCCACGAAAAAAACTGAATGTTTGACACTGGCTTCATTTTGGACCATTCAATAGTACATGTTGAAACTCATTGTATGACTTTCATTACAGCAAGCTGTAACATCCCCGTCTTTCGATCAAAGTTTACTGGCAGAGTCTGTGTTTTATATTGGCTACTTGTTTAATTTGGGCCCCTGAAGCTACAATTATTGTGTGGTCTGCAGGCACATTTTTTGCATTAAAAATAAATTTTGACCCGATGCCATGTAAGGGTTAGTATAAACTGGGAAGTTGTAGTGTTGGGAGACTGCTCCAATTGGGTTTGACCCCTAAAATGGCACTATTACTTTAAATCTGAGGCCAATGAGCCCTCTCTCAAGTTTCTACAACCATCTGTTCTATTTAATAAAACCAGAAAAAAAATGACATGCGTCGGTCATTATTACGTCAGCGCTACTTCGTTGCCTGCTATTGGTCAGGTACCGAAATTGACTAATTTTTGTTATTCATATTTTGGACGAGGATGGTTCCAGGACGGCAGGAATGATGAATATTGCTTCTTATCTCCCGAGCAGTAAGAAAAGTTAATTTTCAATATACGACCTTTGTCGGTAAGAATAGTAAGGATATAAATTAAATGAGTAACACAGTTATTTTCTGCAAAAATGTGAAAAGATTACAAAGAAACCTTAAAAGATTACAAGAAAACCCCATTTAACTTTTTGATCCCAGAAACAGTCGCGATACCAGTTTTAGGGAAGGATGAGGGAGGTAGAAAATTATATCTATATATGAACAGATGGCAAAGGAAAATTACGTCAACCCGAAGTTAATGGGGTAGAGGGGTATGGCACCTATCTCGATAATGCGTTTTCACTTTTTCTTTCCGATATCACAAAATATGTTAATTAGGATACGTACAAAGTCTGAACAAGATCAAAGTGGGGAAACGAGAGAAAAAACGCTTAAAATTATAAATAGATGTGGGTGTGAAAAACTGGAAAAACTACAAACTGGAAAAATAACTATTCACATTTTTATCAGAAACCTCATTTTAATTTTTGATCCCAGAAACACTCGAATTTAGATTTGGGTGCTTTCGTCTATTTCCATATAAATTTGTGGTTATGGAGATTCTTTTAAGACAGAATTTGCAGTTAAACTTTGATCCATATTTTAAATGGAAATGTAGGAATAAGATTTAAAAGTTGCATAAAATAACCGGTAAAACACTTGATTAAGACAAGTGAATATTGAAATATGTTTTGAACGTTCATGTTTTAATGAAAAGTTTACTCATTTTATAAATGTTTATTCATCTTAATTACAATTGAAAAAGCAGTGTTGTCTAAGAAATTATTTTCTGTTCAGTGCTTTAAGTTCTTTTCCAAAAGTAATGTCCGAATCACACTATTGAAAAAACAAAAAAAATGTTTTTATTACTGCGTCAATAAAATTGAGATAGAGGAGAGTTCCCGAAGCTAAAAGACGAGGGAAAAAATTGATTCTTTCAATTATAGCCTTGCAATACCGGTAAATTATTTCAAGACCAATCTGGAATGAGAATCCTGCAAAGGAAAAGTCTAAGCCTTTATCTTGTGTCTAGTTTACGTTACAGGCGCTTCTCAATTATTAAACTCATAGTGGAAATTTTTACTTTAAACTAACGTTAATAAATCTAAAATTTCTTTGACTTACAGGAATGAATACCAATATATATTAAACTGTCAGTCGACGTTCATAGTAAGTTCTTTACTATTTAGCCAGAAACAGTAAAGAACGAGCTCAAGGGAATTAGGAAACAGTCACTCAATTTGCTTAAAAAAGCTTCTTTGCTATAAAAGCTATAGGACTTTTGATATATGATATGGATTAAAAACTTATGTAATAATATATTAACGGAAATAAAGATAATATAAATTTATATTATATGTAAATAGCTAAATTAATACGGCCTATTGGAGAGCACCATTTTATCCAGTATCCAATGAATCAAGAAATAAAGTCTTGACGGCAAATTCTTTCAAGGTTTTAGGCTGGACTTATGAATTAAGCTACCCTAGGAATCTAGCTCTTTCTCTGGGATTTAAGCTACAGCTCAGGTATGGCATGCCGTGATCACTAAGCAAGGCAACATAGATATAGAAATCGCCATATCTACTGTTTTTCTTTCTTCTCATTATATCTGATTAAAAAGTTCAGGCAAGTATTAAGCAAAAAACTCAAGTCAGTTTCTAAGAAAGACCAACCCAATCTGACAACCTGGATGCCCAGAGTGCCCTATGATTTAGCAAAATATCCCCTTCAGAATTCCTTGTAAATTTTGACGTAGCGTCCCTAGCTATCCCTGAGATATTGTACATACACCCTTTTGACAACCTAGAAGCAAATAGTGTGTTATGATTTATCTCAACATGCACTGAAAGCTTCAATTAATATCCTTGACCGTTCATGAAATATTGTAGATGCGCTATTTTACAGCATTGATTTACATACTGTCTTTCGATCCTTAGCATGGTCTGGAAATTTCAACTAAAATACCATTAGTCATCATGGTTTTATAAATTCATGCTAAATTCCTATCTCGATTGGAAATTATAAGTTCTAGTGCCCTTTATACGAGTCAAAAGAGATTGGAGAGCAGGCAGCCCTCCTCCCAAGTCTATTCATTTTTCAAACACATCCAGTCAACATTTTGAGACAGTCATTTTGTTCAGCATAGTAGAACGGTCCACTAACTATATCTCTGGGGATCATGTCACCCCCCCCCCCAGAAATATACAATTGGCCCATTATGCTTTAAAATTAAATGAAAAGGCACTGTGTGTATAATTGCCAACAAGACACCTCAACAATCTATCGAGAACGGCTGGAGGCATTAGGAAGAAACTTTCAGGGCAACTACTTCTTCTTTTACAATTTAAATAAATCAAAATAGTGAAAGTGTATCCAGATTGTCAAAGAGTGTGAATAAAAATTTTTGGGAATGATGTTAAGCTTTATTTTTCAGGTCAACTTGAGGAGGTATAAAATTAAATTAAACCATACTCTTTGTGTCGGGATTAAAAATTGTTGAAAAAGTTTCTCTAACATACAAATAGCAAGCTAAACTGGAATTTTATAGGGAAAAACCAAAAAGATATAAAATATCATTTTTTTTCCAAGAAAGACTATTTCAATCAAAAAACGAACAGAAATTAATTTAAAAAAAAATTCCCACAAAACAAGTTATTCAAAGAAAAGTAAAGAGCCCCATTAAACCAAAAATGAGCAGAAATCAAGTCAAATAATTTTTGATTCTGTTCCAATACTCTCGAGATTTTTGCTGTGATTTCCTATATTTAGCATGTAATGTCTCCTTTTTTGGCATTTTTCGTAGTTTTGCCCAAATACATTTAAAAACAAAATAAATTTTAAATGTTTTCCTGTTTTTGACTTATAATAAATTACAATTATTAAAACTTTAAGGAGTAAATATCAGTATATGTATTTTAAACTGACAATCCACTGTCATTTTTTTTTTCAGTAAAATACAAATTGTGTTCTGGTCTTGAGAAAGCATGGGGTTGTCATCCCTACTCGTGTTGATTTTTGCTCGGTTTGAGTTTGACTCGGTTATTAATTGTAATTTCTGTTTGTTTTTGGTTTCATTTATTTATAGAAGGTGATTTTTGCGGTAGTTTTACGCTGGGAAGATTAATTGACTAAATTTTTGCTCATTTTCGGTTTAATGGAGCTCTACTTTTCTTTGAAAAACTTGCTTTGTGGAAAGTTTTTAAATCAATTACTTAAAAAAAGAAAAAAACAAGCACTAGATATGACGCTTTCTATAACTAGTTCGTTATATTTAATGACTTCTAACACTTTAAGGAAGCATTAATAATTACTACCAAGCAAATCGAACTTCAATCCTCCACGTCGAGAGGAGGATCCCATAGCGTTTGTACTAAATATCACCGATCTCCTGAATTACATTTTGAAATGTGCTTAACATCTTTTTAAATTCAAAAAGGCGTCGAAAATTGACTGAAAATCGTTGAAAAAAGGAGTTTTTTTTTCTATTTTTAAGCATGTTTAAATTAGATCAGTCCGAAAGTAAAACTTTTAGTAATATTTTAGTTATGGCTCGGTGAATGAACAGATCTGAATTTAAAATTTTAATGATGTAAGTACAAGGCCGTATCCAGGGGTGGGGGTTATTTGATTAAATATCAGTAACTCCTAGAAAATGATGCATAATTATGTTTGAGGATATTATATTCAATTAAACAGGGCACCAGATATGGTAATTTCCTTCCAATGCATTTTAAGACTTCACCTCGGCTCTCTTATTGTAGACTCTGACTCAAGAACAAGCAACTATCATCGTTTTTGGCCTCATACAAGAATTATACACTGGGAAATGTTTTTTTTTTGTTGATCTAATTAAAAATTCAGGCTGGGAAGGCATTTCAACTTAAGATGAAATCATACCCAATATGAAATCGTCTTGCATAAGAAGATGCAATTTTTGTCAAACATTGTATTTTATTTTTTAATACTACGTTTTATTACTTATAAAAACACGCAGATATAGCAATGTCCTTTCAAATTAGCCCTTAAACAGCCTTATAATGTTCCAATGCCCCACAAACCAAGAAAAAAGATCGTCAATGCTGGGGTACGGCTTAACCCCCCCCCCCCCCCCCAGAAGAAAATTCCCACAAAATGCAATATTGAGCTGCCAAAGAAAAATAAAGACAAATCAAAAGAACAAAGAAAAGTGTATGATTGTACATCAGTCATTGTGAAGGAAGGGCGATGGGTCCCTGTGTGCGCGGGGCTACCACATGGCTAAAAGAGTACATTTCAATGGCAAAATTGTTTAAATTTCCACGAGACTTCAAATAAATATAAGAAAAGATATGGGAGGGGGGGGATTCATCTTCCTTCATTTAGACTAAGCCTTAATAACGGTGCTGCACGTTGATACCTCCCTTTTTGCAGAAAAAAAAATTCTGACATTTATTTTAAAGTTTCATTTAACTAAACTAATTTGCTTTATATTTTATAAAATAATATGCAATGATGTGTAAGTGCGCATCGACTATTATGACAGCTATTTGACATTTTAATGCCAAAACATTCAAACTTTAATTGCGCCTCCAAATACACATAGAATAAGCTCTAGGGAAGGGAGGGGAGATGAGTATTGATATCAAATCCCTCTTGATATTCGGGAATATTTCTGGGCTACGCCTCTAGTATGGAAGTAGAGTAACGTTAAATCCTAAAATGGGCAGAATTTGTTCCGTATAGGAGTGAAATTGCCCCCTCCTAAATCCCCTCTCATTGTGATAGAAACTTCGGAGGATGCCCATTCGGTCGGAAATTAAGAGTTCTAGTGCCTTTTTTTATATCTGGTCCTTCTGTAACCCCTTAACACATCCGATCAACATTTCGAGTTACCCATTTTGTTCAGAATAGTTGCAAATATTGATAAATTTCTATCCGAGGATGACATAACCCCCAGAGCCTTTGGGATAAGGGCCGTAAATTATGCGAACTGTTAATTCTTTACAGATAGATTTTATAATGAAAAAAAGCGGAGGGGGGCATGTTTGGTTTTGGGAGTCCAGTGACGTGAAACTTTCAAGGATTATTTTCTTGAAAAAAAAAGAAATCATCAACGTTTTTTTCTGGGAAGGAGGAGGGGTTAGAGGCCCGAAAATGCGCCACAAAAACTTTTTTTTCCTGATCAATTTGAAACTTATATCATAAGTTCTTGGGCCGATGGGACTAATATACAAAATATTATTCAAAATATTGGTGCCTCTTATAACAAAGGGAACTCAAAAAAGTGCTTCATTTTTTCGATTGGCCAGAAACTTATATGAAACTTTGGGCTAAGGAGATCCCAATGCAGAGAAAAAAAAATACTGCTTCCCAAAAAATGCAGCCCAAAAAAAGGCGAGAGAAGTACCAAAAACTTTTTCCCCACCCACTTCAAATGGTAACCAGTGGCATAATTTCGTAAAAATCACGTGGGGAGGGGGGCAAAGTTCGAACCAATTTTCCCAGATGGAAATAAAATGAAAGTGAAAACTGAAAAGCGAGCCATTTAGTACCACAAAGGCAAAGATATACTAAAGAGAACTGACCCGTTTTTGTGGATGCTGGAGCTATGCCGGCTTATCTTAGTTTTGACAAAATTTTGAAGAAACTAAACTTCAACTGGGGGACAAACCGAGATCTGGGGGGAGGGGTGGCAGTTTCCCCCTGACCCATTGTAAATTACGTCTCTGCCTCTAACCCCTATAACTATGATATCGAATTAAATTTTGAAATATCTGTTTTGTTCAATAACTTAGAAATGCTAAATAAGTTCGGCTTCGAGCTTGATATACCCCACAGCCCCAATTTTAAAATTCATCTTACCCTGCTATAATAAATTAACTCCCAGAAACACAAAAATAAAATGTAAAAATAAATACTATAAGATTTCTATACCACATAATTTACCTATATTTTGGAATATTGGTAGAATATCCCAAAATCCTCCTTTTCTTCATTAATGTTATTCTTAACACGTTCTCTGTAGCAGCTCGATTTTACATGTGGGGGAATTTTACACAGGGAGGGGGGTATCCTGGGGAAATAAGTCCAGCACAATCAGTGCAACCCATGTAAAAAATTAATTTTCATTGTTGTTCAAGGTGGGGGGCTGTAACCATATTTTATGAGAATTTCAACCATGGCGATTCCAACAGTGGAGTTTTCATTTCGGTCTGCCGCCATATTCGAGGTTTTTTCAAGCTGTCTTTCAAAATTCACATAATTTTTTTTGCAATAAACTTTTACCATTAAGATACATCAAAATTATAATTACAATTCCCAAATCAACTTCAATTGGCAATGTTTTCTCACTTGACAATATTTTTCGAAGAGCATTTTAAAGCTTACTTAAGATTTTTTTTGGTAGCATCTAATTGAGCGTCACTGAAGTTGGGATGCGTGGCTCAGGTCATAATGCAATTGAACCATAATAATATACATAATTATACACTCGGTTATTTGCACAACCCCTCCCCCCACCCCTTAGAAGAAACAAGTACGATTTTTTTCAGTAACGTCCGACAAACACAACACTTTCTGGTAAAACGATTTTACCACCCCATTCCCATCCCCGCCCCATGGATAAATTTTAAAGGCGTGGATGCTCATGGTACTTCAAAAGATGTAATGTTACGTATTTGTTTATTCACAGTCTTCCTCCTTCAACTCAACACTTCTCTGATTGGTCTAGTTTTCAGAAAACCTTTAAGAATAAATACGACTCTTCTTCCGTAGTAATTTACTGGAAAATCTATCTAGCCATTTAATTATGATTTTCTTTCCTTTTTTGTTCTTTTCTTTTAAATGAATGCATCCAATGATATTGTCTACCGAGCAACAAGCAATAACTACTGGTGAATGTTTCAACTGAGAATAGCCCCACCCCCACCTCACTAAAAAAAAAAAAAAAAAAAAAAACTACCAATGCAGCAAAGAACCAATAAAACGAGCGAACAAGTTGGAAATAAGCCAGACTCTTAATGCTGTACTAAAAGTATTACCAAAAATGTGCAAAACTCAATAATAATACACTCAGATAAGGCATCATGAAATCACTATCAGGAGCTATAGAATCGTCGACCTCTTGAAATATCACCGGCAGGAGAATGCCTTCTGAATGCGGAAAATGACAGACGGCTTCGAAATAAATGAAATGCACGGGAACATCTGGCTGACACTGAGCTAGCAGGAATTGTCGATGATGATCTGAAATTAAAACACTGATAAATTTTACGAATTTAAGCCTTCTTTTTTTTTAATTTAACGTATCATTGCAGCCCCAGACTAGTCCCAATTTTATTACATGATTGAACCAAATCTACGAAACTGCTGAAAAAACAATTAAGGAAAATGGCAATCTCGACCATGAATGTAGTTTTCAGACATAAGCTCCGATGTGTTGGTAGAAAAAAAAACGACACTTTCGTGAATTCATTTCCAAATACAACGACAAGAAAAGGACAATATCGTTAAAACAATAAGCCAGCACCAAGAAGAAATCACGGTTTTACAGCTTTGGCTTCCGTGATAGAAAAAAGAAAACATTTAAAGTTAGTCTGAAAACGGAAATGCGTCGGATGCAGAACACGCGAAGCGTCAGATGCTTTTCCCCCAACCACACGTTTCAATCCCGGCCGAAGGCATCGAATCAGGAGATCAGTACCTGCACAACGCAGACCTTTGGTCAGTATGCGGAAGTTTTTTTTTAAGTTTGAAAACAGAAATATAGAAACTTTTTCCATTTTTGTAAAAGACGTATTGTCACTTTTCTTTTTCTTCTAACGGATGAGGGACATGAATTATTCTGACAGCATTAATAGATTTCACAACCCGATTTGTGCAAGAAAAAAACAACTAATTAAAAAAAACAACGGCATATCGTCAGTGGGGTATCAAAAGGACGGATCTTCATTATTGGAAATTTTCAGAAGAGCAAAGAAAAAACCTCACAACTTTTTATTTCCCCACCGATAACTGTAAAACAAAAAAGGATCGGCACGTAAAAACAAAACATATCAATCCGTTTTTTTACCCGTTTTTTTACGGTTATCGGAGGAAAAACAAAAAAGCTGTGAGGCTTTTTTCTGCTCTTTTAAAAAATTTACAATTATAGAGCATACGTCCTCTTGATACCCGACTGACGATGTGTTACTTTGAGCAGTCAGCTTTGCAAATAACAACGCAACGAGAAATAACAATGAACGTTTCGATAACATGCTCTTCCAATATCAAAATACACTATGCACTTGTTTGCAATTTAAAGTTCTTGAGTAAAAAAAAGTAAATGGGAACTTTTGGAGGCAAAAAAGACCCTAAATAGCATGATATCAGAAAGAGCCAGTGGTGATTTTACAAGAAAAAGAATTACTTGAAGTTCGATGTTTGATGTTCTGTCACCCTCATATTCTTTTCAATGTTCCGTGTTCTTAAGTTCCTGCTGTATTCGAGTTTCGACAAGCAACCATATAAAATGAAATTCTTTATAATCTTAATTAGCGCGCTTGTTCAAAATATTACCTATTCGTAGCAAAATAAGATTAAGTCAAATATACAAGCCCTGAGCTTTGGCCACGGCACGAAAAACAAATTGTGCATAAACGATAGAACATCAGCTTCGAATAAAAGACTAGGTTATGAAACTGAAAGACGACATTGCTCTGGAAATCACTCTATAGTTTCTGGTTATTTCGAGCAGTAAGTGCTTGCCAAACTGCTTTCATTTGCCGCTTCATGTAGCAAGACAACTGCTTAAGTCACCTTGAGTACAACTAAATCTGTTTTTTTTTACCTCTTCTCTGGATCTTTCTACTAATCAGCTGATATTTGCTCTGCTAGTTGTGATTGAGCAAGTGCTAAAAGTTTTCTTATCTTTAACTCATTGTTGTAAGGTTAATATATATATATATATATATATATATATATATATATATATATATATATATATATATATATATATATATATATATATATATATATATATATATATATATATATATATATATATATATATATATATATATATATATATATATATATATATATATAGCGGTGAACGTTCGGCCATCCTTTTCATGCTCTGAAAATCAGTTTCAACTAGTCCCCTTTTCCTTCTGATCAAAATTAACCAAGCAACACTAATAGCTGACTTCTTAGCACCAATTTCCATAACTCAATTGTGCTGTGGTGCTGGAACTGCTTTCGTATTTTTTTTATTATTATTATTATTTTATCATAATCAGTGATCTGAGCCTTGGTAACAGTGAGAGATGAAAATTTGAAAATGTTAGTGTATATTTTCTGCGGACTATGAAACTGAGAAGAAACCCTTTAAAATTAGTATCGGACTCTGAAAGGGACGTGGCACTTCACAGGGCGTAGACACCACTCATTTATTTGTAGTTGATTTTTAACAGGTAGCACTAAATGTAATGTTCTTTGGTTGAAGGAAGAGCATTTGCCCGGAATTGCGTGTAAGGGATACTCAACCCTATATTCACTGAAGCTTTCTATGATGGTGAATATGTGGAAGTCTGAACCATGTTCCTTTGCTTACTTAGAAAAGCACACCGCGTATCAGCTTTAGTTTTCTGAATGAAGTCTGTCGCTAAAAGAGTAAATGACTTGAAAGTGATCAAATATTCGTCCTTCTTACAATCAGTTAACTTTATTGGAGATAATTTTAAATAGTTGATGCTACATTAACACTACATCACTAGCCAAATTCGGACCAGTACATCAGTACATAGTATTTCAGCGACACACAACGGAACTTTCGAGCTTGAATAAAAGAACACATCGCCGGCTATTTCAGGTGCAATATCCAGAAACTCTTAAGTCCATCACTGAGACATATATCTCGAAATACCAGTAATCCGTCTTTATCACCTAAAAGATGTTTTAATAGTTCCATGACTACCCCATTCTTGCAGCTCCAAGCGTTGCCTTCAATGTAACAGTTTCAGTGTTTCGTAAATACTTCACCAATATATACTTTATTCAGCACTAGTGAAACAAAGTGATGCCGAGAATAAGTATTTTAAAGCGTCTCACAACAAATGTCTTTAAAATGATTTGACATACAATCATTTTCTGTAGATTCATTTTTAGCAATTCGATTTTATAAAGGCAGTTCCCTAGTTATAAACATGATAATACTGCAGTGGACAACCAAAGCTCACACCTGCATTTTTCTTCTTTTTTTATAAAGTAAATTTTATTTCATGTCTGAAGACAAGGTTGTTAGTCCAGTAATTATTTTTGTTGATATGACAAGTAAAAATTCATTTACTTCTGAAAACATTGTATCCTGAATGTTTTCCCTTCTTCTGCTCTTAGGAACGATCTGGAAAACAATTGTCCCACAAGTAAAAAAGGTTTATTAGAAGACTAGGTCTTTGTCAGTAGTAGAAGAAAAGTAAGCCAGAAACTCTAATAGAGATATTTCACATTATCAAAGTCCCAATTTAAGCATGTCTCAAAACAGTTTTTAGCCAATTATTCAACAAACATCATTTTACGATGTTTTCGATGGAATAAGAGACTTAAAGACTTGTTCCGTAAAAGAGTTACGTTTTGAAACACTTTGACTTTAACCTTGTAGCTGCTTTGTAAACTCGAAGCAGTTGGGATGCTTATTGGCCCATTTATAGTGATTGGCAACCAGCTAAAAAGTCATGAAAAACCTCACTATAAATTTCTCTCGATACAAGACACAAGCCATTCAGGAGGAGAGTCGATGAAATACATAAAAAAAAATTTACTTTTACATTTTCGGTATCATAAATTTTGGCTTTAGACTGTGTTCTAAAGCCCCTTTCCCTGCAGAAGGAAAAAATTGTTGGTGACTTCAGTTTAAATAATCCTGTTGCTGCCCCAGTCGCGATAGGGGGCAAGAAATTCCAAAATAAACCTTTTTCCCGGGAGTTTCACGACAAACGTTACGTATTTCCTTCTTTCCTTTACAGCAACACCGAAAGTTTAAATTTTCGGTTTAAATTTCGTTCCTAACTTTTCTTCTTTTATAAAACTTCGGCCTGATGACCATCCTCTTGGGAAAAAAGGAGGAGGAATTATGACACTCGTGCACGAAGATTTTAAACCTCAACTTTTAAATTTACATTTCTTTGGAGATAATGAAGAAACTATTTGGTTCAGAGCCCAACCTACGTGACTCCCTAAGCCGTTCTCTGCAGTAGCAGCGTTCGTTTTCTGTCATTCCCCTGGTCTTCCAGCTCCAGCAGGATTAACTTTTTGCGAAACGCTGCTGAAATAGACAGATTACACTCAGAGAATTCAATCATATTTGGAGAAGTAATGTTAGGAGATGCTAACAAGCTCGAAAGTAAATTGTTGGCCAGGTCACTTAACCTTAAAACCCCAGTCGATGTCCCAACAACTGAGGGAGATACTTCTCTGGGTGTGATCCAGACAAAATCTTTCAGAATACAACCTGAATCGAAGTAAACTAGCATTACTTGGTGGAAGTTATCGTTAGATGTTACAGTGAAACCCCTTGGAAAAAGTAAAAATTAAATATTCAGCAACCAAAGTTTCTTATAGGTCAATTACTGATCATGGTCTGCTGCAATTCGGTGACTGAATAACTGGACAAAACTGGGTCACGGTCTCTTCAGCTAAAGACTTGTACTCTCAAGTAGAATAATTCCATAATAAGTTAAATTCAAAATTTCTCGAGTGCTTTCCCGAACGTAAGACCAAATTCTATTCTAGTTATAAACCATACGTAAATTCAAAAATAAAGCGACTGATAAAACATAAATTGCCCCTAATACGAAAAGGTCAAGTGAACCAAGCAAAACAGTTGGCAAACCAAATAAAATGGGAAATCAAAAAGCCACAAGCAAATTACTATGAAAATGAAGTTGACAATCTTTTGGAGTCCAAACCGTCGCAGTTTTTCAGCAAAGTAAAAAGTCTGACTGGCAAAAGTTCTCAACCAGTTGACTTCATGAAGGATGAGCCTCTAGAGAAAACCGCTAATGATTTAAATGCCCATTTTGCTTCAATTGTGCAGTCTTACCCCCCTCTTCCACCCGAGGATCCTCCAGTAAGTTTAACTACTCCTTCACATGATAATTTAATTGCTGGTATTTCATCGGCATTTATGGTCCGTAAACTCTCTTCATTATAAAGAATTTCCGTTGTCCCTTTTGACATTCCAGTTGCTCTCATTAAAGCATTTGCTAAGGAATTATCATTTCCCCTTCAAATAATTTTCAATAATATAACAAAAACAGGATATCAAAAACTGATCGAAAGCAATTTGGTAACATCCCTAAGTGTTCGACAGTTCATTACCTCGTTAATTTAATTGATTTTACTTTAAAACACCTGGATGAACCTGGAAAATGGATAAATTTAATTGCAATTGATTTCAAAAAAGCATTTGACCTTGTTGATCACAAAATCCTTTTAGAAAAAATGGAAGAAAAAATATACCCAGCTTTATTATTAAAATCATCAAGAGCTTCTTAACAAATAGAAAGCAAACTTTGAAGCATAAAGGCCAATTGTACACTACTCTGCTGGTTTTTTGTGGAATCACACAAGGACCTGTGATTAATTCGCTGGGCTTCCTCCTAATGATAAATGACATTGCTGCTGAGTTGGAGGACAGATGGAAATACGTTGACGACTTGTCCTTAACGGAAACCGTATCTAAGGATTCGAAGAGTAATGCTGCTGGTATCATCGACCAAGTTACCTCAGAGGCGACTGAACTAAACATGGTCGTGAATGAAGACAAATGCTCGGTCACGACATTTTCTTTTCTTCAGAATACTCAACCGTCTTTCGAACCTCCTATCGCTTCCGAGCTAATAAGCCATAAAATAAATTTACTTGGTGTGGTGATTTCTTCTGACCTCTCATGGCGTGAGAATACAAAGACAATTGTAAAAAAAAGCTAACAGCGCATTCCAAATGCTAAGAACACTGAAAAAATTTTGAGTTCCTAAGGACAAGCTGAAACTAATATTTCACACTTTCATCCACCCCTTAGTTGAATATGCTTGTCCGGTTTGGCACTTTGCCCTTACCCAGGATGAAATCGATAAAAAAAAACAGGTTCAGAAGATATCACTGCAAATCGTTTATGGTGGTTCTCCTCTATCTTACTCCTTTTACCTCAAAGAATTTAAGCTTGAATCCTTTTTTTCCCTCCAAGGACAATTACGCCAAAGATTTGGCTTCTCCCCCCTTCAACATCCCATCTACCGATCATTCCTTCCCCCACCTTTTGTCCCTATAAGATCTCGTCCCCCCCGGGAAGTGGCTGAGAAAGTTCCGAAACTAACCCCCGTCCACTGTAATACCATGCGCTACAGTAAAAGCTTTCTGCCAAGCTTTGTCAAATATTACAATGATCTCTAGTGTTTTTATTGTTTAGTTTATTTTTATCCTGATGAAATTTTATCAGATAATTTTATTCTCAATCTCAAGTGTTTTTATCCTTTAGTTTATTTATCCTGACGAAGTTTTATCAGACAACTTTATTTTGCTAATTATGACTAAGAGACATCATATTTGGGCTTTGCCCATGAGAGCTATGTCTTGTTTTTGAATTAAATGAATTTGAATTTGAATGTTCGAGATATTCCCTCAAATTTAGAAAGAATTCGAGAAAATAGAAAATGTCTATTGAATACAAGATAGCCTTGTTTGAAGCTATTTCGAACAAGTCTATAACAACATGAACATAAGAATATTCTTCGTACTCAAACACACAACAAAACACCCAAAATGCTAAATTTTTCTTCCAACAAGTCCAAAACACTTTGAGACGATTTCTGGTTATACCACTGATACTAGCACAAAATAAATGGACAGGCAATCTAATACGACAGTTACAGAAAAAAGAGAAACAAGCTTTTAGAATACATGGACAAGCAGCAATGGCAGAATCCATGCTGTGCAGCTATTACAACGTAACGAACACCACCACCAACAAAACCAAGACCAATTTTAACTATTCTTAACTTTAACTAATCTTAGTTTTTTTTTTCATTTCTTTTCTATATTTAAGTTTTTTTTTCAATTTGTATCAGTCATAAATTCTAAAATATTTCTTCAAGAATGGTATTGCCAAGTCCCCAGGAAAGCACACATTTTAGCATGTTAACGCCGATATCCTTGAGATGTACAATAAAAATTCGACAACTTAAAAAAAGAAAAAGAAGCAAGTCAACTCAATAAACTATTCCTGGTAATGTTTAGTGCAGCAAAAACCCCTAAATAATTCTTCAATCTTTAGGTGTCGTGTACAATGTTGCAATGCTAAAATCGATGCTAGATTTTAAGAGAATAAATAGAGAGTAAGGAAAGTAGAGAAAACGTTAAAGCGGGAATTGAGGAGAAGTGAAATGGAGGCCATAGACCCAGACGGAGTAATAGCAACATATTGTATTGGCATGGTAAGAAATTGAGAGGAAGTCGTCAGTTTGGATTTGTCCGAGTGCAACAGTTAGGGGTAACGAACTGTAAGTAAGGAGCGACTCGACCCGTATCAACCATTCTATTTAAATATAATCGAACCTCCAATATGGAGTTTCTAACATCCTTTCTCTACATGGATTGCTCAAGTTTTAGTTGAATGGCCAAACAGGCAAATCTGTGATCATATATTTTTATATAAACCAATCAAAAGTTGCAGAGCCATAGTTCCAATGGCTTCCCATACCTGACCTGATCAAATGCAAGATATAAAAAATTAGCTGCAAACAATCAAATGCCAGTAAATAAATAAATAGTGTAACAATATATATTTAAGCATTACCGATGTGTCAAATCTTAAGAATACTTCACCCTTAGAGATGGAATTAAATAGACCACACTTTCAAAATTCAAAAATTTGGCGCCAACTTTCTGAAACGACGAACAACTATACGGGTAAATAGGTACATTCACAAAAACCCAACTCACTAAAATGTTCACGAGAACTTCAAAGTAGCAAAAGAAGAGGGAGGCGAGTCTAGAGACATCATTGAGCACAGGGATAGTGATCAGTGTTTTGAACAATGAACATTGTTCAACGAGCAGTGATATATCGTTTATGTAACAATTAACAGTGAACGTCAGAATCGAGGCTATAAAAAAATTACTGACTTCCAGAGCAAATGTACTGATTTTCCGACCGAAAAAAGAAGTTGTACAGATGTACAGGTAACAGGGGAACAAAATGTAGTGAGTCTAGTGCAATTGTACCAGCCATCATAACACTAGCCGTACATCTCGAATTAAGGGGACAATGTGGGCAACTTAGAAACGTCAAATGACACCCATTATAGTATATTTGAAATCTACATGAAGAAAGAGGCAGGTTCTACGTGCAACCCTTTACCAAAACAAAAAAATCTATAAAATCTATCCAAATCTATGCATCTTTTGGGCGAGAGTCAAGCTATCTAAAAACCTCACTTCTCGGAACAAAACATCCTCTACCTTCTAGATTCAACAAATTTTTACAAGGTTCCCTATGATTGCATTTTAGAGAACGATCCCACCAAAGGCAAATACTTCCAAACTTTGAATTAACTCAGCATAGACGATAGCGAATTTTTCAAAATCTTCCATGAAATGTTACACCCGATGTATTTAGAATCTGCAGATAAAAAGAAGCATAAATACTCGAATCATTTTTTAGAGAAGTTTTAATACAAATTTGTATTAATAAGTTTTAGTAAATTTGTAAAATAAGTTTTAATACAAATTTGTATTAAAACTTAAATACTTTCATATAAATACTTTCTTAAATACTTTCAATACTAACAGAATAAACAATATGGTTTAATACAATTCAAAAAAGTGAAAATGATCATAACATAGTCTTGGAGCCACGAGCATTAGGGCAGAATAATAATAATAAACAATCAGAAAAAAGACATTTTCCCTTATAGAACTGAAACTATTGAAATTTTTGAAAAGCTGCCATTTAAAATGTCAATTCTACTCTCCAATGTTTAAGAATGAGAAAAATGTTTTGGACTGCTTACGACTTCATCTAGAACATTTTTTATTCATTCAATTCACACTCAACGATCTGTCCAATATCAATCCTAATCTACCTCAATCTTTGAACCTTTGATAGAGGAATCTACCAACAGCATTTTCAAGACAAAGGAAGCTCATTTTCCCACGTAGAACTTAAACATGAAGAGTCTTACGACAGTAATGGTTTGGACTTTTGAAGTGAGCACAATTACTTGAATTGTACGCAGTGTGTACGAAAATCTGTGGTGAAATTTTTACGTGCTATGCTCTCCAAGCTAAAAAAAGAGAAATAAGTCCTATTTTTCTTGCTACAAATTTTACATAGGCTATTCAAGGCCAATTGAATGCTAACTTTTCCGTTTTGTACCAGGAAAGAAAAGACGAAAAGATGAAAATTTTCGAAAAGATGAGCTCTTGAAATGGAAAAGTAATTGCGCTTTGGAAATTTTTACTGCGATTCTAAAAAAGACGCAGTGCCTCTATAATAATCCAAAATGTTCTGCACAAAAGAAAACTTGTCAGAACCCCTGATATGACATTGCAATATACAAGTCTTGGAGTGGACAGGGATACGTGACAGGTTATATTCTTCTGTATTTCATTATTGTGGCTTTCGTAAAGGTGCATCTTACCATACCCCCCCCCCACAGAAATGGAAGAAAAATAATGTCATGCTGGGATTTCCTTATGTGATCCCGCCGTTGAAGGAGATGTGCACTCTCAAGGAAGTTATTTCAGGAAACCGCTGACTATGACTTTCACTTGATCAAAAATATCTTTGAGTTTATCCTTTCTTCCAATATCAGCTCTTTTTGGTTATGCGCTTCCGACTCTGCTCATGAAGTATTTAATAAAATGGCAGGTGAACAAACCACAACAGCCTTAAGATTATCAACGTACACATCTTTTCTATATATGAATTTTCTACGAAAACCAGCCACGATGTTTAGAAGCGTACAAATTTTTCTCCATTATGAAAGGGGGTTGAGAATAAGTCACATACGCACACACTACAGTTTTTTTTTATACATAAGCCAGAATGGTCTTTTACACATATTCTCTCGTTATTGGCAAGGGAAAAGGGGGTTTCGTATAATGCATGTCTTCTATAAGTAATATGGCTATCATCAATCTGAAGAGGGTTCACCCAGTGCTTGATTTCTTAGACAGTGATTTGCAACACTTTACAAAGGTTGTTAATTAGGATATATGCTTGGTGTTAGTTTACACTAAATGTTAATATTTTTTTCAAGAAAATGACGTCTTTTCGTTTAGTTCATTTCACTTACAGGACGTTTACTGTTTCCCTGTCAAAATAAAAAATACCTGGATAAGGGTCGTATGAACCGTACCGGCAGAGAGGTAGTAGACTGTGGCTCCAATGTTGCTGTCGCTCCATTCGGCATTATCTGAGGAACTTCTAAGTGTACGCCTTTACAGCAAAAGGAGTCCAGTAACTTTAACCCTGAGGATAAAAAAAGAGTAAACGCCATTGGCAAAAAACAGCGTTTTGGCGGAAGAAAGTCAGAAGATATGCTTCTGATGTACCTTTTTAAACTATATTGCACAAAATTCTATACCTACTTTTCCTGATGGTTTTATTGCAATTTACCGTATCTCAGATAAGCAGAATTGGATGAAGAATGTAGTACGCCAAAAATGCTACATACAAAGACTTACTTAAACTTTTTTTTAGTAAGTGTAAACACCAAAATTTCGTAAAAGCTTACAACGGAAATTCTTGGTCGATGGGAAAAATCCATCACAGTTTTGAATTTAATGTAAATTATTTTTTTTTTTACGAAATACAGGCTTTAGCATTTGAGCTCGTAAATTTTAATTTAGTTCCCAATTCTAACACAAAAAGAATTGACCCAAAAGAAGAAACCAAAAAACGACAAATTTTGCCTAAAGTTCAAAGCACTAGTAAAAGACAGCCTTTCAAACAAACTCAAGCTTTACTGAAGACTAGAAAAGTAAAAAATGTAATAGCAACTAAGTTATAGATTCAATTAAATAAAAGTTAGTTATGCTTTGAGCCACACACAAATCCCTGTAAAAGGAAAACCAATATGGCCAGCCACTGAAATATAAACGCTCTTCGGAATCCGGTGACACTTGCGTTCTTTGAGTTTGTTTCAAGATACATTTTCATCATTTTTCCCTTAGAGGTTTATTTTATTTTTAATTTTGGCTTAAAAAATTCGAAAATGAGTTGCAAACTGCACGAGCAGAAACAATTTTTTTTCCATTGATCGTTACAAGAAGGGGTGTTAGGGAGACAACTGCCTCGGTGTCAAACTGGGAAGGGGTATTAGTTGAGCATATTTCTATTTTAGACAATCTTGCTTTCATGTGTTTCTTATCTTGTTGTCAAACGATACAAAGACATAAAAATTAAATATCCAGGGCCTTAGATGGAAGCTCGAATGGCATATTTTATTTCTACAAGTAACCGAAAAAAAAGAACGTCTGTAAGAAACTGAGAAATACACAAACAAAAGCGAAAACCCCGTTATCTTTTTCCTTTTAAAGCGAATATTTTTCCTTTTAAACTAAAAAAATAAAAATAAAATAGAGCCAAGCTAGGCAGAAATCATGAAGTAAATGATGGCACCGTGTGTGACAAAAAAAAAAAATTCTTAACAACCAAAAAAACTTTATCCAGGAACAGTTTTCCAGCGAGTTTATTTCAACTTCAATTTTGTAAACAGGCATTTATGAATTTTGTGATGTGAGGAATTAATATTAAGCAACAGCTAGCAATTAAAGTTTACGGCTTACTATACAATTTTGAAAAGCCGCAGAAACCAGAACTGATTTTTAATCAGCTTAAAATTCCAAGGAAAAGGAGACACTAATTCGTTTTTGAATATTCATTTCTTCAGTGTTTAAAATGTAGCCTACCTGGACAGACCACACTCCTTTTCCAAAAAAAATTTAAGAAAATGGATTGCCCATCCACTGAAAACCCGTTTAAAATAAGTGAGCATCAACCTTAAACATTCCTTGCAGGGGAAAAGCAAAATCTAAACAAATACCTTGTCTTCTATTTGTAGAGTACTTATTCTCCCAGGCATCTAATAAGAGATTACAATACCGAGGATACTCCATATATTTGAGATAGCGATGACTTTCTGGGGTTGGAAATATTTTTCTAAAATTCACTAGTTGAGTTTGTTCATCTTCATAATGGACTAACTGTCGGATGTCACAAGGTTTGAGATCTTCTAGAATGGAACCCAACCACTGAAATATATAAAATTATCAATACACAAATTAAAAAATATCATATACAAATGTATTTTCTTTTTAATTCAAAGAATGTTTAAGCCTAAGTGCAATGTTTACACACAAGTTTATGCCAGACAGTCAGCTATAACAAGAAATAGGTACAAACCGGTTCGATTCTTCGGGATGGTTGGGAGGGGTGGGGCATTCTGAGGCCACGTTTTTTTTAGGAAAGGGCTTTCTGGAAAGTCTCAAGGGGAGGGGGGCCACCTCACACCTTCCTTGTGGGTCTTTACAAGACATGAATTCCACACTAACTCTCGTCAAGAGCGTAAATAATGTAATATGATCTCACCATCTTTCTCTGTTTAGTTAATTGACCTTTAATTAAAAATGTCTCTTTCTATCTCAGTTTTCACTAATAGCTGAGCATTATAACTTTCTTCTTTTCATTAATATTTGTATAAGGCTATGATTTTCTGATATCACTTATTCATCTTCTTTTTTTGCCTCCGTTGTTTCATGGTCGAATAGTGCAAATTTGATATGATTTTCTGAATACAGTTTTAGTGGTTTTACGAGTATAATAGCATTTATTTTTCAATTTTATTATCTATCATTTTTACTATATAAATTTAACTTTTCTTCGACATTCTCTTCACCAGCCACTGCAAGATAAACAGCCTCTTGCAGGAACAGCAAGGCCCTTATTGGCTTCATTCATTAGCTGGCTGATACACTTTCAGAGAGTAGCTTTCATGTCGATGATGTTTATCTCAAATTGAATTTTAAATTTAGCTAGTAGTTAATTAAACAAATAAAGCGGTAATTATTGTGATCAGGGTTGCCACCTTACGAATATATTTCTTTTCTTTAACCAAGAGGTTGCAAAAAAGCAAAGAAGATGTGCAAAAAAAAAAAAAAAAAAAAAAAAAAAAAAAAAAAAAAAAAAAATCAATTATCCTGACTTTGTTCCGTATTAACAAAAAAAAAAAAAAACTAGCCATAGAAGTAATTGTTTGTCTTCAATTATCCTGGACTTTGTTCCGTATTTACACGAGTGGCTATAATGCTTAACAGAATTGGTGAAAAGGCAGTGTCTCAGTTATAAAATGCCCATCAGACAAATTTTTTTGGGTAGACTTTCCTTTTTTGTTAGCTTCATTTCTGGAGTTGAGAAAATGTATTGAGTAGTATTTCCGGTCTGAACAAGTAAAATTAACCTCATAATAAATATTAAACATTCAATAGCCAAAAAGACTTTTTTGGCCAATGAACGACAAAAATACATTCCTTTAGGAAATTTCTAAACGAAAATTCAGAGAGAAGAGTTTGTAAGGATATTAACGCTGAAATAAAACAAAAATTTTGAAAGTACAGTACACAGATGTGGTTTCCGAACGACCCACAAAATAATGGATATGTGCATTACGGGTTTATAGCCAAAGACGATTTACTAAGTTTTTCAAAATTTATTTTTATTTTTATTGTGTCAGAGTCCTTACTGACTTTTTGATTTGAATCGTGGTTAGAAAATTCCTTAAAAATAAGAATTTATCTTTAAGGAAAACTAACAAACATGTAGTGTAACAAACTAATTTGCCTCTCATTCCAGGCAATCTAATGGTCCTATGTCAATTTCAAATTCCTGGTCAACCTGCCTGAGACTAGGCAGGTGTGCCTTTCCAAAAACTAACAACACAAGTATTTGTCCAATCAGAGAGACTTACTTACTCCCGCCATTTACCCGTGCCATTTAAACATTTTTGCCTCTCAATTACTCGGACTATCTCTCCTGGCTTTTTTCTACAATTTGCCATGTCTTGGTGTCTACTGCAAAATACTTGATTTTCAATTCAAAATCAACGGTTTCTCTGATATCACGTTACTGAAGGATATGAAAGAGGAAAAAGGTTCTACTTGCCTCTTGACGAAGTCCACTTTCAGCGGAGAGGAGGACATCTTCAATTTTCTCTTTTTCATCCACGGAGAGAACACGACTATACAGCCTTCCATCCATGCAAAAAGATCCAATTTCCTGCTCAATACCGAGGATTTTGCTCATTTCTTTCTAGATTAAAAAGTGAATATGACTTTCACAATATGCACAAACAAAAACCAGCCAAAAGCTACTGCAAACAAAGGACTTCAAATTTCAACAGCTATGGTGCACTTGCACTGTATATGCCTCAGTAATCAAACGAATAAAGCAGGGACTGAGCGAACGGGCGCGGAAAAAAGAGAGAGAGGGAGACGGAGAGAGTAAGAGAGAGAAGGAAGGGAGAGGATAAAAGATGAAAATCAACAAAGAAAGAGAAACTAGATTTCGATCCAAGAATAATATGACATAAATTAGAAAGAAAAAGGCTCAAAAAGGAAGTCTAGAAAGATTTATATACAAAAAAAGTATCAAAAGAGCAATTTAGATTAACACTGGCTTGGATAGATCTCTAAAAGAATTAAAACGGAATATGACAAAATTTAGAGCCACTGAAGACGAACCCGGGACAAACAAATGAAATAGCTTAGCTTTTACACTATTGCGTTGAAGTTCCTAGCAAAATAGTGCCACGAATCAACTAGAGTTACCCCCCCCCCCCCAAAAAAAAAAGAACCAAGATTAAACTGAGAACAATTAGTACCAGAAACTAACTGGCATTATTCCTTAACAGAATATTAAGCTCGCACTTTATTTTTAAACCTATTTCAGCCGAGAAAGCCTAAAGTAAAATTCCAGAAAGGGCTTTGAAAAATTTCAAACGGCAAAGGGCATGGTTCGACTCTTCAGTCCCTTTACTGACACCCATAATTTTATCTTAGTAGACTTCTAAAAACATCCAACATGCTTGGACAAGGACTTGAGTAAAGTATTTTTCTGTTTGCCTTATTGGATAGAATACAGGGAAATTATTGAAATATATCCACAATTAGAAAGGGAAACAATGAATAAGTAAATAGTGATCAGTACTTTTCTATTAAATGAAAAAATTACTAATAGTAATTAGGAAATAAAAATGGCTTAGACAGGTTTTTATACTCTATATACGGATATAGAGTATAAACTTTTATACTCTATGGAACTATTTTTATAGTTCCATCCTGCAAACACTGAAAAATCAATGAACGCATTGAACGTCAAAACTATCAGATTTCAAAACGGGTCATTTTTACATATTTCTATCCAAGAAGATTTCCCTCATAAGTATAAAAGGGGTATATCCGTTTTTGCCACTTGAAATTCTTCAATAAATGATTTTGAACACCTTCCTTTTAATTAAAACTACAATTAATAGAAATCTTCAAAATGAATTATATGTAACAAAAAACATTGATAACTTCAATAATAAGTTCGTGCCTTTAAAAAATAATATTACTTTGCTTTTCAAACTTAACTTATAGCTTTTAAAGTTAGTGATTGTCATCTATTACTACTACTACTACTAACAACTCACCACAACACCAAGCCAACTGATGCCAACAAAGCTGCGCAAGCTTCTCCTCCATCCTAATCTATTCAAAAGCCTCCCTCTGTACACCCTTCCAGGAAGTTCCCATTTCCATTAGACATTTTTTTACGACATCCTCCTACCCCAATCACGAAAGACCTGGTTTCCATTTAGCCCTAGACGGTTTGCCAAAAAGGACAATCTTCGGCAATCTGTCATCATTCATCCGAAGAACGTGCCCTAGCCATTTCAACCTTTCTTTCATTATAGCCCTAGAAAGCGGGATTGAACCACACTTTTCGTACAGACTAATGTTTTCGTACAGACTAACGGTCAGTCAGCCGGGTTACAATCTACTACTCTATCTATTAAAGAATATAACTTGTCATATACTTTAATATGATTTGTAAGGGGTGCTACCATTTCGACTAACCGTCACAACATCTAAAAGGAAAATCCGTCAGAACCACTAACCGTCATAACATCTAAAAATTTAAAAGTTTATATAATGTTAATAAGTATATAATACTTTAGAAACAAATTTCAGCTATATATTTGTACATCAGGGGGGTGGGGGTAAAGCATAGCATATATTAAGTACGTAACCTAACCTAGGTACTTTTTCCCCCCTAAACCCAAAAAAACTAAAGTTTTAAAGTTTTAGATGTTATGACGGCTAGTGATTCTGACGGATTTTTTTTGTCGATGTTATGACAGATTTTGTGGTGCTCCTGACGTTAGTGCTTCTCACGGTTAGATGTTATGACGCCTTCCCGATTTGTAAAACTATGACAACAAATGTATTTCATTTTCATTACTGCTTCAGATTACTTTTTAAAACGATCATTATGTCAGTCATCATATCAGTACTTAATTTCATTTACTGAAAAACGGGAAGAATAGAAGACGTCTATTGTTTGTAACAAAACAAAATTTCCTGAAACAATTCGATTTTTTTAAAGCACGTAAATGTTAAACAGGTGTGCCATTAAACAATTATCAAAACGAACGACAATAGAAAAAGCAAATTAGAAAACTTACCTGTTTTTCTTCATTAAATTTTGACGGAAAATGAAACCTCGCCAAATTAAATACTTCTCGTATTAAGGGCCCCTTGACAGTTACATCTAACGAAGATGATGAATGCAATGAAGGGGATATGTTAACTTCTAGTAGCCAAGGCCTAAAAATATTATGTGAACTTATTATATGCAGGATAATAGAAACCTCACCTTGCAGAAAGTTGAAGGAATTCGTAAAAGCAAAATGATAACTGCAGCATAAGAACTCCAATAGGAAAGAAATATAATACTTATCGATGAAACCTATATAGCGGGAAGAATTTAGTGAACAGGCATCAAGCACAAGAATCAGAATACTTAAAACACAAAAGCTCAAACTATGCAGACTTAAACACAACTATAAACTGCTTTGGTTACAGTTTTGAACTGTCCCGGCCTGTTTGCAATTAATTCAAAAATTAAGCCAATATTAAGCCTTTGTCTCAGTTTTGGTCGTGGAGACTTAATGAAAATAACCATATAATAACTGTTGGCTCAACATTTTACACGTTAGTATCCTCTGGAGTACCAAAAAGCAACCCATATTGCTAATGCTAATTTTGAAGGAGATAATTTATCTCAATTGTTCTCTTCCGCCTAGATGGACACCTTCATAGTTGGCTTCAGAATACCTTCCTAGCTTTTTTGGTTGCGGCTGAAGATATTTATCTTCCTCAAATTTATTTGACGTTAATTTAATCTTCTTCGTAAAGAATCATATTCAAAATCACGGCGAACTCGAATCCTTCTGATTTTACACTGAAGAATCTTTTCAGCTCTAACATGTTTAGAATTTTTCCGCTTCCGCCTTTTTCCGCCTCCCCATAATCCTTGAATGGATGCCTCTCCAAAGAGAGGCAAAAAATCCCATCCCTATTCTAGAACCTGTATAGACTAAAGCAAAAAGATATTTAGATAGATTTATACCAACTTTCACTCAAATCCTTAAAACTTCCAATACCTCTTAATGAATTCTTTTTTACACTAGTTTGAAACTCTTGTTTGTTTGTTTTTTTACTCATTATTTTATATGCCGTTTTATGACAAATTTTTACGTTTAATGTATAACCTGTTATATATACATTATTTTAGCTACTTTAATATTTTACTTAATTGTTTGATTTTTATTTGTCTATATTTTGTCTGTTTATATTTCTTAATGTTTTGGTGTCCCTGATCCTAATTTCACTGATGTGCTTGTGATCGTTGCTGTTTACTTTATTTTTTCTTGTGACACGAACTTAAATTCGGCGATTTATCGCTTGTGAAAACTTTTAAAAATAAAGCCTTATTCTATTTTATACTTATGTGCTAGTGGGATTCTGGACTAACCTGACCTGGTACATTTAATTAACTTTTTGTCACACAAAATACTTTTATTTAAATTCATCGACTCTTTTTTCCTATGGAATATTTTCAATAGTTTATTTTGTCTTCTTTTTCATTGGAAATTTATCGTGCATAGTTTTCACAGGTATTTTTATAGTTTATACATTTGTTACGCTTCTCTGCGTTCCGATCCATAAGCGTTATGGGGGACTTTACTGATATTATTTCAGCCTAGCAACATTCATGAGCGTTATGGTAACAAATTTATATTTTATCCTTGAACAGATTTATGACGAGAGAGGGCTCAATAATTATGCAAACAGACACAAAAGCGGCATTTTTATTTCATAAAGGTAATAATTTTCGGAAGATAAGCTATACGCTTCTTTCAATTCATATTTTTTAATAATAATAATAATAACAATAATAATTAAAAAAAAAATCAGATGAGACTTTCAGAAGAACAAATTTGTACCATACTATATTTAATTGTAAAATAAAGCGCAATTGCCATTTTACTTTGAATAATAATTAAGTGTCAGTAACTTCCAGCCAATAACTAACCTGAGAAAAATCACGTAACATTGTATATCAGATACATAAGTCAGCTTCATCCGACTTTCTTGGAAATAAAATGGTATACAATTACCATAGACTTCGGATAGAAATGCTAAATATCCAGAATTTTCACCATCAAATTCTTCCTCCATTCGAATACAAATTACAGACGAAACATATATCAGACTAAGCAGACATAATTCAAATAGATTCCTACAGGGAGGTAATTCTGTTTCGACAACAGAAAGATAAGAGTATTTGTACAACATTTATTCGCTATTTTATTATTTGAAATTTATTTTTTATTTCCATCAACATTGAAGCAGCACAAGTTAATTGAGATATTATTTTTTTGTGCATTTACATGCTAATATTAGCTTTAATCAATAAAAGCGTGTAAACATGTTCTATATACTAAAAAGCAACATTTATTACAAATGGGCCGCAATATTTCTGAAGGGAGTAGGGGTTCCTTTAATTAATATCGCAAAATTCTTACCCTCCGTATGCACCTAATGCGGATCAACAATTTCCTAAATGCTGTCCGTTCGAGAAAAAAAAACAGACAGAATTAAGGAAATCAAAATAGTAATAATAATAATAAAAAAAAAAAAAAAAAAAAAAAAAAAAAAAAAAATCCAATTGCTAGAGACACCAGGTTCTCATAAACAGAAAAATATAATCCAGCTTAAGAAAAAGTATACCTTAATTCAGTATCCAGTAGTATATCAAAACCTAGGAGCTCATAACACTGATACGTTGATTTGAGATTCTCATTACATAATCTATTGACAACACCTTCACCACTTATGACAGTTTTAATGACAAGATCTCGGATCCTCATTAATAATTCGTCAACATCTGCTCCTTCATTACGCAAATAATTCCAGAGAGATTTAAGGGTCCTGAAACAAAAACCGAACAGGTGATCTGAATGCACGTCATGAATCAAGGTCAAGCCTAGAATAAAAGGACACACAATATAATTTTCCTAAACATTAACTTTTGTTTTGCTAAGAGCCCTTTAGTAGTCATTTAACCACCGCATAAAACATATACAAAAAGTCCAAAGAGACATAAATTCTATCCATAGAACATATAATCAAGTAGCCTCTATGGAGTCCAATCTCCAATAGAAACGCAGGTCTCTACATTTCTGTACATGAATACTTCCAGTTATCTTTTTTAGTGGAAGGAAAACGATATTTTGTCGGTACGGCAACTTGAGATCTTGGGGTATAAACCCTCGAGGTTTGGTATTCTCCAGTAGGGCGAATTCTGCAGATTCCAAAATGCATATAAGAAGAGCCTGGTTTAACTTCCACACGGTTTCGCCAACACGGACCCCCCTAATTACGATAGAGGTCAATTGTGGCCCTTAACCTCAAAATTTGATGTCTGCCAGTGCGTTAGACATTCCATATTGGTTCCCTATAACATTTAGAATCCTGTAGCATTTTCGGACAGCCATTACAATTTCATCAGATAACTTGAACTGCAATTTCTTCATGAATTACCATTTGATCAGATGATCAAATGGCCAAACTTTATGTTGTGACTAGAAGTATATTAGTTAAGATCAATTAATAAGGTTTTTTGTGGAATCTTTCCAGATAAACGATAAAAGTAGATAACCTTGTTATTTGAGCTTACTAATGTGATGAACTTGTACAACTGGTAATCTAATATGAGACCTCACCACCTAGAAATGGTGGTTACCTGGGTTACAAGAGTCTTTACACGAAAGTTTCATTTTAATTTTGGTCATTTTAGCTGATTATGCAGGGCCTCGGCAGCCAAATTTCTCGTCACCCGATTAACAAAATATTTTCATTTTGGCAGATACTTGGTTTACTTTTGTTTTACGTCAGAGTTAAAAAACTCGTTTCTTCGGCCAGCACGATTGTGCTTAAAAAATAACTAAACTATTTTTGCACTGGGAAAACTACACGGTATTCTTAGTTTTTAGATATAAATTTCAAGGAGTAGTCCATTTCCCTCCTCTTTTTCCGAGCAGCACACATAAAATTGCCACAAATAATCCAGGCCCCTATATCGACCATTGACAAATCTTGGCAAATAGTTATCATTAGGGTTTATTCATTGGTACAAGCTTTACGCTTTCACATCTCTGAGCGCATTCCTCTCAGAAGACTCCTAACTCTCCCGTTTGTTTAGACCAACCTTTACTATTATATCACCGACAAGTTTCCGACAGGAAAGGGAACCCATCTTTTTATTAGACTCCTAAGAAACATCTATGAATGCTCTATGCGCTACAAATGGCCCAGGGGGAGCTATATATACTGCTGTAGCATGCATCAATGCCTTAACTCAAAGAGCACATTTACAGACCCTAATATTTACTTCCAAAAAGGCAGAGGGAACTAGTCATAAATGGGTGAAAAATGTTCAGGGCGATTAGAACTAACACTACCCGACAGAGCTTTATAAACCTAATGAAGTCGGGTTATTCGACTTGGTCTCTTCATTTAAGTCTAAAATAAAGACTCCCAAATAATCATACAAAAGCTCACTTATAAAATTATGAAGGATTCAAATAGGGTTTTGATTTTGAGCATAGCGAGAGAGAAAAAGACAGCAAAATGGTCAACAATCAAAATCGAAAATCGAGAAATTTATTCAATCCCAATGCTTTTAAAAATTTCGATTCTCGAGATTCATGTTGATTACTAGTATAATCAAAGTAATAAATCCGTACGTTTGAATAAAAGAGGAATACAAAAAGAAACTCAAAATAAAAACGGATTAAAGTGAAAGTATGAGAAAGAAAATAAAAAAGACAACCTAGATAAAAGAAAGACTTACCACTTGCTCCCTTTGCATGCTCCAGCATCCTCGTTGTGAATATACTGATCACAATGTTTATTAATGCTATAATTTGTTAGGTGAATGAAGTTATCTTCAAGACTAGTCATTTCGGAGGAGTATTTCACTGCAAATACAAAATATAATCAATAATTCAAATAAAAGCGTTATGAGAGCCAAATTAAATAAAAAAATCACTCGCAATTAGCTTAGTTTCAAATATTTAAACAAGAAAATGACTCATGTCTACTATCAACAGAAAATCTGAACGATATTTTTTAATTCTATTATGTGGTTATTTTACGTTTTGTGTATAGTTTAGTTCAGTAGTTACTTTGTTTTTCCTTCAGAAAACATGGCCATCAAAGTGATTCACTTATGCAATTTTTATGAGACAATGATCAAATGCACACCTAGACACATCAACGCAATACGGATTCAAGGGCTACACAAGGGAGTTCAAACCTCCGTTAATATGCTTCGAAAATTTTCCCCTATTTGACCCTTAAGGCATATGTTCCATCTGAAACAATCAATGTTACGAAGATAATTAAATCTTGGGAAATCCAACTTTTACTTTAACATGAGGAAATAGTCGTATTTGATCCTTTTGTTGCGGTGCTATTAAAGTGCCACAATAGGTTGAAGCCAGTAAACCTTCCTGGAAGGTCCTAAGGGTCGTATTCAGGACGGCTGCCCGGTTTAAAACCCCCCTTTTTTCCCGAATCGAAAAAAAGTAACAAAAATAACATATAAATTTCTTTTTTTGCGTTTTGGAAAGATTTTTACCCCCCCCCCCCCCTGAAACAAAAGTCCTGGATACGGCCTTGAAGGTCCTACTTACTTAGTGGAATGCAGTGCTGGGTTGATTATTCATCTATTTTTTTGAGGGGCCTCGTTTGTCTTTCTTTCTTTTTCGTCTTTTTCTTTGCTTATGACTTGTTTTTGAAGTAAATTAATTCAATTCAATTTGCTATTTGAATCTCGTTGTGAATATGCCCATGCATAACTATTGCATTAATCAGAAAATTGATGCAATTTCAAATAGTCGAATAGCTTTCGAAAAACTTCGGTTATAGCGAGAAAACGAGTCAAATCAAATATTGCATCCACGCAATAAATTTAACAAGTAGCTTATAATGAAGAGGATGGATATAGAGGGGGGGGGGGAGATGTTTCAGAACTCAATTATCGTCAATAATAACGAATTTTTGGGTATTAATTTCGTTTTTAGTCAATGATAAAAAAATATATACACAATTTATAGTACTACAGCTTCAGTACGGACTACAATCTTGGCCCCTTTTATGTGTTATAAGCATCTCAATGGCCATTTCCAGCAATGGCGTAGCAAGGGCAGGGGGCAAGGGGATGACGCACCTTCACAGAAGCTCTGAGGGGTGCCGAACTGAGTTTGCTTTCTAATATTATGGTAGTGATGATGGGGAAGGGGGGGGGGGGACTGACATTGCCCGCGGGCGCTGAAAACCCGAGCTGCGCCTCTGATTTCAGGCTGACGACAATAACAAATAATTAATGATAATAGGGTCTAGAATACACCCTTGCAATTTTTCAAAATAAATTTTTCAAATCACACAACGTGCAATGGCCAATTTTTTTTTTTCTTTTTTTGTTCTTCGTCCTTATTTTAAGGGAAAACAATAAACGTTCAAATTGGGAAAAATCCATTTATTTATACAGTGAAAACAGGCATAAAAGTCTAGATATTTCGATCACTTATACAGCGATCTTCATCAGTAGAAATACTAAACTATTAATATTGAAACTAACATATTTATACAGAACAAAATTATTAACTTCCGGTTCATTTACTAGATTTTTCTCTGAGGGAATTCAATAAACAGGGTTCATTCAAAATCTTGAGATGTAAATTTTCTTCTTAAATCTTGCCTAAATGTAAAATGAATTTTCAATGAAGGTGGCAAGGTCTTATACAAAATAAATGTTGAATTTATAGTTGTATACTTGATTGGTCTCATCTCTCCATATATACGACGCATTTTCGACGTAATACCTTAAACTAGGTATCCTTTTCCCAGACCACACTGCCTTTCTATGGGAGTTCAATAAACTGTTTATTGAACTCCCTCAGAAAAAATCTAGTAAATGAACCGGAAGTTAATAATTTTGTTCTGTATAAATATATTAGTTTTAATTTTAATACTTTAGTATTTCTACTGATGACGGTCGCTGTATAAGTGATCGAAATATGTAGACTTTTGTAATTGTTTTCACTGTCTAAATAAATGGATTTATCCCCATTTGAACGTTTATTTGTGCGTCATAGAAAGGCAGTGTAATAAAACTATAAAAACACAATTTATTCAGTTTGGCTTTTGATCAGGAGAATAAATAAATACGAGTGCTATATCAAGGAAAGTTATAATACTGTTTGATAAAGTCCCTACAGATGTAAAAAAAAAGAAGAAAAACTTACTGGAAGCAAAGCGAACAAGTCCATCTTCATAGAGATATATTTTAAGTGGATCAAAGCTGGTGATGAGCACATACATCCTTATATCAAATTTGGTTCCACTTATTAGGTAGGGATTATTTTTGTATTCCTGTACGACGAGAGGTCGAGCAGATGACAACTGATCCCACCGGTGAATCACTTTAATCCCCTGACCTCTTGCTGATGCAGGCTGCAAAAAAGAAGACATGTAATACTATTTTTAAAGCAATTAGTAAGAAAACTAGCTCCCTCCCACAGTTAAATGTCAAGAAACATATTCTATTTTCAAGATATTTCACTTATTTAAGACTTAGTTAAGACATAAAAGTCCTTTTACACGACTTGAAAGTCGTCCATACAACGCTTAACCCCCCCCCTCCTCCCTCCAAAAAAAGCCGCAACATTTACCCTAATTTCATATAACTTAAATACAGTTTCTCTTTCTTGCATTTTTTTTTTCGAGGAAATTATAAGGGAAAAGCCAAATTTGGCTTTCAGTTCTTACTCTTTTTTTTTTTTTTTTTTTTTTTTACAAATTTTTCATAGAAAAAACAACTTAAACGTAATTTCAATGAACAAAAAACAAGTTGTAAAAGAGAGCGATTGTTTTTTTTTTTTTTTTTTTTTAAGCAGCCTAAGCAGATTATTAAGTTAGACTCGGTCGTTATTTATTTTGGTTTTGTTTCAGGTTTGTTTCTATTGATTTTTTTTTAGCCATTTAGATTTTTTATTTATTTCTTTCTGGGCTTTTGCCTTACATTTTGCTGAAGAAAGCTAGGTCATATATCTCAAATATTCGCTGAAGTTTTATTTCAATCACAGTCTTCCAAAAAAATCTCATTTCCACAAAGCTTCTTATTTTTCGTACGATTAACCTAATCATAACTACTACTCAATCAGAAAAAAACATTAAAAAATAAGTATATTCTGCTTACTCTCAAATTATAGATCAAACCTGAACAAACCATGATCTTTGATAAAAATTCAAGTTTAAAACAACTTAATTTTTTTTCAGTTCTGCACATAAATTTGATGAGCATAAGTGTTAGGCCATTCTTCATAATTTTACAAAGTAATAATAACCTTTAAATAATTATAGTCTGTTTTAGCTTGAAACTGTCTACAGAGCTGGTAAATATCTACAATGACCAGTAGTACCCCGCTTGAAATTTTTTGAATTAATCTCATTTTTCTTCTGCCCATTTTTTTTTCTCCCCTTTTCTGCCCATTTTTCTCTTCTTCTCCCTTTTTCTGCCCGTTTTTCTTTCTTCTGGTAAATTTTTCTATTGCCATCAGCTACCGTTAACTTTAGGTACTCGTTTGCCTGATCGTATATCAAACAATAAGATGTACAAAAAAAACCGGTTTGATCTCACTTTCAAGGGCTATAATGAAAGAAAGGTTACCACGACTAGGCCAGATTTTACGGATGACGGATTGCTTTTCGACCGTATCTCTAGGATTAGACAAAAAGCAGGTCGTCTCCAAATGGAAAAGAAAAGGTCATAAATAATTGACTTGAAGGAAATTGCAGCTTCATAGGAGGGGGTAGAGTGAAGATTTGAGCAGATTGTAATGAGGAGGATCATGCAAAGCTGTGTTGGCCTCAGAGGGCTTAGTCCTGCAGAGAATTGTTAGTCATAATTGTAGTTATTGTTAGTGTGTGTATATTTAGTTTCAGCTTTAACCACGTTTCTTCGATGAAACAATCGACTAAAACAATCAACAGACCTGCTCAAGCAGAAACAGTCCAGTCAAAGTCCTGCATAGTATATCAAGTGAGTGTCAATTCCTCTGTTGCTGTCCCAACGACCCCCCCCCCCAAAAAAAAGAGAAGAAGAAGAAAATAAGCATTAAATTGAATGATAGTTGAAGGATAACAAATTGCCAAAGATAGCGTTAGTTGGTGCGAAAAATAAGTATCTCCGAATGAAAAGAAAAGACAATAAATTAATGATTTGAAGGTAATTTGAAGTTCTTAGGAGGGGGTAAAGAGTGAAGCTTTGAACAGATTGTGATGATGAACATGCGCAGCTGTGCTGGAATAAGGGGGGCTTGTTCCTGCAGGGAGTTGTTTGTAGTAGTAGCTACCGTACGTACCTTTGGGCTCAGCTCCAACTCCGTTTTTTTTTCTCGATAAAACAATCTAGCAAACCAAACGCACAGGATATCCCTGCTCTCAAACTACCACAAGAAGAGGAAAACAAATTGTACTTTCAGTCAGACAATTTTACAATTTATATTTGCATGGCAGCCTCATTACTGACGAAACTATGATTCTGCACCCATAAGCAAGAAAATTAAAGATTTCAGGTGATTTAATATTGAGTTATTTTCGAAAAAAAAAATCGAAAAAGGCTATGCGGAAAATAGTCATGCTTTGCAGGCGCTCCGTTTAGGTGAAACATTTTAAGTGAAAGATTTTATAGTTAAATTAGTGAAAAAATCTAGGGTATATTCCAAACGACATTTTTACACTACGCCTTTTAATTATCCAAATTTCCAGGATTGCAAACTTTTATTAAGTGAATTTTTAGAAGCGCAAAGACGAGTGCTTTTAATATTCCAAACTAGGTAATTTAGATAACCTTAATATATGTACTTACCGGCTTTATAATCCAAGGTACATCAGAGGAAGTTTTCTTCCATGCTTTCCGTAAAGATTTTAAATCATACGGTAGGACATATGTTTGTGGCAAGAAGCCAAATCTAAAACAAAACAATAACAAATAAAAATAATAAATGAACAGGGGGGAGGCAAAAGCTGAATGTATTTTTATGCCAGTGTTTAGTAATTATTCTGGAGGCTGGTCATTTACACAGATAAAGATGGGAGTGGAGATACAATACACTCATACTCCTAAGAAAAAATACTTTATCTCCCCCCTCCCTCCTAAATTTTATTCTAAAAATACATTGAAACAGTTATTGCGCAAAACTATGGCTGATAAGACTATTTAAATGAATATATATACAAAATATGTACAAAATTCAACACGCAATTCGACATTCAAGCCCTTAGCAGTAAAACTGAAGAATAACCTTAGAAGTATTGCTAGAATTAACCCTTTACTAAAGTTTTTTTTGATCAAAAACGAACAGAAATGAAAAAAAACATTGTCTAAAATTTAATATTTTCAAGGAAAAGCAAAGAGAAAGCAAAGCAAAGAAAAAGCAAAGATTACACTCTAAAAAAAGCAGAAAGAAGCCTCTGTTAAACCCTCTAAATGTCATAATGTCTTAGGTTTTACTACAAACAAATATATTTTCAACAGTTTTTCTGCTATCATTTTAACATTAAAAAATCTAAAATTGCTCCCCAAAATTTCCCCGAATTCTTTCTTTTATATACCATTGCGTCTCAAACAATCAATCTAGCTTCATCAGTTTGATACGCAGTAATCAAATTTGATACGCAGGTTATGCACTGGAGCTCGGCATTTCCTGAGGGGATTATGAGGATACTTGAACTTGAGAGGACTATCCACACAAAGAATACACTGAATATGCTATACGCTTCTTTGATTTATAGGGCAATTTGTTCTAATACTTCAACTTTGATATTGCATTAGACCTCATCATTTCCTGGGGGGATTATGAGGATACTTGAACTCGGACTCGGAGTTTCTTGAAGGGACCTAAAACTTGAAGGGGATTACCAACACAAAGAATACACTGAATGTGCTATACACTTCTTTGATTTAAAGGGCAATTTGTTCAAATTCTTTAGCTTTGATCTTGCATTAGAACTCATCATTTCCCGAGGGGATTAAACGGATACTTGAACTCGGACTCGGAGTTTCTTGAAGGGACCTAAAACTTGAAGGGGATTACCAACACAGGGTAAACACTGAGTATGTTATACATTTTTTTTTATTTTAAGTGCGACTGGTTCAAGATCTTTAGCTTTGGTCCTGCATTTGGGCTCGGCATCCCACCTAGCGTCCAGCAGAAATTCATCCAGGGTTCTCAATAAAAAATGATGAATGAATAAAAATTAAAATAGATAATGATTTTCTACATTACATCTTAGACCTGACATGGTGACATATCTTTAAAAAAAAGGTGGCATCATAAAAGATGGCACAGTTGATTTAGATAAAAAATACTAACTCATTGACACCAAACTTGACTTCCAATTTACGTATATTCCGCCACAGCCGATCTTTCCTTCCGATTTGAAACGTGCCTGGGAAATGATTCATTTTTTGAGTCGCTTTGAGACCACTAAACTCAATAGACTTCATATGCTTCCCCCACATGCCCATCCAATCTTTACTCTCTGAAAAGAAAAAAGAAGGTAGTTCAGTTATCATAAAACCTAACACCGACGTATTCGACTTTTCAGCAAGATTTACTCTGGATTCCCCATGCTGAAATTTTATGAATAAATCTTTGACTTAGGGACAAAATATAAGTTTTTCAAATTGGCAGACTTTGATACAGAATATTGGAACAAGAAATATTATCTTATGGGAGCATCACTTTTTGTGAATATAAACAGGTAATTATTTTATCTGCGAGATTAGTCGATATTCACCGACATTATAATACAATCATCTTGAATATCTGCATGCGTTTTAATGCATGCATTGAAATATTTTAGGGAATGTCGCTGTTTTCCACAAATGTGTTCCGAAAAAAAAAAAAAATCAACTTTAAACAAAACCGCTGTTTTTTCGTTAAACTCATGATAACTAAGTTATTGCAGAGCTGAAAACTAATGATTAAAATCTGGTATTTTGGCTCAACAACGGAAAAGGAGATATCTAAAAAAAAAATCATTATTCATCCACAGTTTTTTTTTCCTAGTCAAATTCCAGCATTTATAGGATGCAATTTTTGAAAAACGAAAGTTATTCGTCAATTAACTTTAATTCATAGAAAAATCTGCTTACCTACTGATTGAAAAAGTAGAAACATCATCCCGAGTTCATATTTGATACAAAGAAATTACGAGAACTAATGATAATAGTCCTCTTCGCAATTGATCGTTTTTTTATAGACCATCCCAATTGAACCCTGCGAATAACTCGGTCAAAAGCCCTTTGAATTCAACTCGACGATCAACTCCCAATACGTACACGTCCTTCGTTAGACCAACTGCCGATAAAAGCTAGCCATATTATACTGGACTTGCGAAACTCATCAGGCACCACTGCAGAGTGATTAACGGTAAGAATAACAAGCCAGGCTATAGTGCCGCCAAGAACTGCTCCTTCTAAGGAGCAGTTCTAAATAGTGTCGGCTTCTAATGGTCCATCGACTCACCTCCTTTAGACGAGCTTTTCCTGCTCGGGTCACGGCTTTTAATGGCTACCCGAAGAGGCACATTGGCTTGAAAATCGTCTGGTTGCCATACAAAAGAAACACATATGAAGCCATACTTGAAAAACCTCTTTGTTCGATACTACACATCCCACAGAAAGCCTGGTGACTACAGTGAGTAATAAATGACCGACATGCGGACACTTTTGGTGCTCCTGGTACCACGTAATTCGCTATGAAAAAGAACCAACTGGGAATAAAAACAAAACTAAGTCATTCATCGAATTCAATTCAATCGCTATATGTTGAAATTTGTCAAATTTGGAATGCTTATCCTCTTCTTGAAACTAACCAGGATATTGAAACCGTAAATACAAAACTCTGAAGCAAAAATACGAATTAGAGACAAATTCCGAAGTGGGAAACACATCTCTGCAATCGTGTCAGAAAACATGGGTATTGGGGATCCCTGGGATCTATTCCAAGGACCACATTTGGGAAAAACAAAGAACAGTGGCCCAAAAGGCCTAACAGTATGCAAATGTGCGTGAATTGTTCAAAGCGGGCTCTGGTTTCTCCTTCTTAAAGATGTATGATATATAGTGGTATCAATATGCGTTCAGGCTAGCCTCTAGGGCCAATATGATTTGCAGGATAAAAGTCTTGTTCTTCTCAAAATCTTACTCTTTTTTCTGTTTTCTATCAATATTTTATGTTCCTATTGAAAAAAATTTATGGGTTTGAAGTCAAATATATGGAATATACTAAAAAGTTTTTAGCGTACGAAATTAAAAGGATGTTCTAATCTAAACAAACAGATGGCAATAAAGCAATTGACAGCTACCTAAAAAGAATTTCTACATAAATTTCACTTGTTTTTAATTAAAATGCAGCCATTGAACTTAAAGTTAACAGACAGTCACAAACCTTTGAAAGGTCATCTTCATTATTCATAGCTAAAGTCATTGTACCTAAATAAATTCAAAACACAAATAAAAATTATAAATAAAACACATAAACATAAAAGGCTCAAAAAAAAAAAAAAAAAAAAAAAAAAAAAAAAAAAAAAAATGAAAACCAGATAGGAGAGCAAAAACAATGAAAAGTTCGCAGCCAGCAGAACTGTCAATAAATGCATGTATTTCAACAAGAAAACATTTATCGCTTATTTTATTCATTTTTTTTTTTTAGCTAAACTATAGGTTATTGGAAATATCACATTTTCATTCCAAGATTTTCTTTTACTTAGGCTGGACGTTATTCTTGGTACAAGCCTAGAATTGAGAAGAGCTATTGAGAAGGAAACATGTTAAGAAAACAATTCTTACTTCTTAATATGCAGAAAAATTGCAATTAACAAATATTGAAAATGTTTCCACTATACTTTACCCCCACCACCAACCTAATGTGCGAATATATAGCCCAAATGATATATGTCCCACGCATTTTACTATGCGTCGCTCTTGTTTCAACCCGTGTACCCTTAAATTGAGTCAAAACAGACAAAATCAAGAAACAGAAAAACAAACGGGAAACATACAATTTGAGGTATATTTTGCACATTAGAGGAGGGGGGAGGGGTAGGGTAGATTGGAATCACTTTTGAATTGGGTTAGCTATAATTTTTCTTCAAATTACGAAGTAAGAAGTGTTTCTTAACATGTTTTCTTCTCAATAGCCCTAATTGTAGGGTTACACCTTATTCTTCCCTTTTTCCCTATGTTTTTGTTGTTTTGTGACAAACGATTTTCCTATTCAATGTTTTTTGTCTTTTTTCTTTGCTTTAAAGACTGGTTAACAAAAGGTCTTTGCCAAAATAAATGGACTCCTTTCAATTTTTCACTAGCTGTATACTATCCTCGGTGTTTTCCTCGTTTTTTATTTATTGAGAACCCAATTTCTTAGCCTCCCAAACAAGTAATGTTTCACCTCTTTAAATCAACATATAGAATTAATTTTTGCGATTAAACTGCGTTGTCAGGGATAGTCGTTTAGAGGCTTCAACATAACCAGAGCAACTAAAGCCTCCTTCAACCGAATTAATGAAATACGCTATGTCACTCAGCAAGTAATTAAATTTTCCAAAAAGTTATCTAAGCTAATTTACGATCGTTGCTTGGACAGCAGTTAGGCTTTATTTTCTATAAAGTGAATAGCATCATCTGAAATCTAGAAGTAAATTCTCAAATACGAAAGATCGAGCATTGTATATTTAAACATTAACAATAACAGTATTAAATTACTTTTTCTCCATTAACAAAAATAATTAGAGTAGTTACAGCAAAAAAAAAGACAAACAAGCAACTTTGCAAAAATCATAGCAAAAAGAAAATTTCAACAACATCGCAATCGTGCAATGGACATACTAAGACTCCAAACAATTTGTTTTAGACGGAGTCATGTGATCCAACCCAGCACAATCGTTTGAACCAAGACTAAATTCTTCTCAAAAATTGATTGTCCAGTAAAAATGAAAAGCTTGGCAGCTTGCTACTTCATGAACTGGCTGTATGTCATGCTTTTACTTGAGCAGTCTTAAACTATACAATTTACGAATTCTGTCTCAGCTAACTATCGTTGCTAACTTTGTATTGTAGCGTTTACAGAAATTTGACATGATACACCACATCATTATAAAACAATCATTAGAAAATATTTAAATAACAACTTTTTACCTGATTTGCTTTTGATAAGGCGAAATCCTGTTGACTTTAAAGCTTCTCGAACGACTAGAGGAGTTATTGTACTTAATTTCCATTTCATGTTTTTGGCAAGATCCTGAGGCAAATCAGCACCTAGAAAAGCAAAAAGGCAATCCCACTCAAATAACAAAAGGAAGGTAAAAGGAAGAGAGAGAAAGAGAAAAAAGACAGAGACTATATCACATTTGGCTCTCTAAAAGGGGATTCGTTTGTGAATAGCCTCAAGTACAAAGCTCAATTTATTTATTTTGGCTTTTAGTCTTCAAATTTGTTCAATTTTTTCCCTCTTATCTCGTTGATCTTATTCTTCATTTCTTTACTTCTCTTTCCTCTCTCTCTCTTTCCTTTTTACAGCACTGAAGACGAACCGTGAACATCGTTCTACACTATCTACTGTTAAGGGCCATATTTTTGTTTTTGTTTTACTTGAATAACATAAATTGTTATTATTCACATCTAGGTTAGACATGTGCCCAGGGAAAGTCGCCTAACAGAGTGTTCCTAAGTTCTACCTCTTTATACAATTATCCACAATAATTTTTGCAAGACCAGTTTTTCAATCAAATTTTTATTCTATCCTCAAAAATCCTTTCAGTGCCTAATGTAGGCAAAAAAAAGAAAAGAGACGTCTTAAGAGAAAGAAAACGACACGGAAAGAAAGGAGGAGCAGAGGCAAAAAGTGAGAAACAGAATAAAATACAAACTATCAAGGGCCACCAACCGGGTTATAACAAACTTACCAGTTTTTGAGCGACAACTTTCTTTATATAGGCATGATTTCAAACTCCTTTTTATGAACAGGTTTAGACGATCAAATATAACATTAACAACTTTATGAAGACATTCAAATTACTATAAGAGGTTTTTAGTGTGTTTTTACCCTAGAGTAATTCTTTTAATGATTCTAGTGTAAATAAATTTTCAAGTTAATGGGCCGCTACTGACCCCACAGAAAATGTCCTAGTGAGTATCTTTAATGAATTGTTGAAAAGAAACTTCTACTATTTTTGTTGACTCGAAGCAGCTCCAACTAAGCTAACGAGGAATGACATAATGTTTACTAGCATCCTTCTATGGCACCTGAGTCCAATGACAAGACATTTAACTATAATTCAGAGTTTTCTTCGTCTAAATTCTTAATTACTTATTAATATATTTATACTTCTTAGCTGCTTGACCCAGACAGATAAGTATGGCAAACCTGCTCTTGATAGCACGAAAAATGTCCAGCAAAATTGCGGGGCTGTACATAGAACACACACTCCTAAACAACGGTTAGAAAAATTTGATAAAAGAATAAAAACAGTTATTTGGGATCGTTACCTCTTTCTTCAGCAGGTGGGAAATATATAAAAGGAGGTAAATTTGAAAATCGACTAACACGAACAACAGCTCTTCTAGGTCTAGTGTCCTCCTCACCTAAAAAAAAGAAAAGATAAAAAAAAAAAAAATCAAATTTGGAAGGAACTACTTACAACTGACAACTCTGAAGTTAATAAGAGTAATGTAACCAGAATTAGCAGAAAATTATATATTCTTCTACCAAAGGAAACCTCCCCCCTAAAGCCAAAAATTTTTAAACTTCGCTTTTTTCTTAATTATGGTAGTTCTATTATAGTAGTACTTAAGTATAGTATCCTAATTATAGTAGTGACAATAGAATCAGCGGGAGAAGTTTTAGTAGTGCAGCAATGGTGTTCACATAGTTTCCTTTGGTTAGTTCAATACCCCTTTCTTAAAATTACGCTAATATTTTCTTTGAGCGCTTTAAGTATTTTCCCTTTTAACTAAAGTTAAAATCATTTCTTAATAATATTATTTGAAAAAAACTACGTTTTCTAAAGAGTTAAAGAGGCTGAGTTACAAGGTCGAACCTTAAAACGTACAGGGATTAGGAGGCACAGTTGGGGCTACCACCCCCAAACCCCCGCTTTCGCAGCCTTTAAATATAAAAAAAATTTCTTTAAACTGAAAGTAAGGAGCGACATTAAAACTTAAAACGAACAGAAATTATTCCGTATATGAAAGAGGCTGTGCCCTCCTCAACGCCTCGCTCTTTACGCTAAAGTTTGACTTTCTCACAACTTTTTTTTTTAAACAATAAAAACTTTAGCGTAAAGAGCGAGGCGTTGAGGAGGGCACAGCCTCTTTCATATACGGAATAATTTCTGTTCGTTTTAAGTTTTAATGTCGCTCCTTACTTTCAGTTTAAAGAAATTTTTTTTATATTTAAAGGCTGCGAAAGCGGGGAGTTTGGGGGTGGTAGCCCCCAACTGTGCCTCCTAATCCCTGTACGTTTTAAGGTTCGACCTTGTAACTCAGCCTCTTTAACTCTTTAGAAAACGTAGTTTTTTTCAAATAATTTCTGCACGTTTTTGTACAGTTTATTACTTATTATTGCTTGACTAACTGTTAGCTGATCGTGTCAGGAGTTAAAGTTGGGGGCTGCCGCCCCCAAACCCCCCGCTCTTGAACATTCTTGTGTTAAGGCTTTTAATTCCTGAATACTCAAATCACGTCGTACAGGGTGCCTCCTAATCCCTGTACGTTTTAAGGTTCGAACTTGTGACTCAGCCTCTTTAACAGCCCCCCAACTGTGCCTCCTAATCCCTGTACGTTTTAAGGGTCGACCTTGTAACTCAGCCTCTTTAACTCTTTAGAAAACGTAATTTTTTTCAAATAATTTAAAAAAGAAACTGAGTTTCTTTTCAAAGTATATAAAAAATTTGCTCTGATGGTGAATCGAACCGAGGTTTTCCGCCTGAAAGTCTAGAGTATCAGCCGCTGGACTATACAAACACAATCTTTATTGTTGTTTAGCAAATGGAAGCTATTTTTGACGCAAGCAAAGTCCCAAAACTCTTGATATGTGTTTTTTGGAAAACAGGAACGGAGTGATCAGATTGAGCTGAAATTTCGAGGATAAGTTCCCAGACCCCAGGAACGCTTATCCTCTAAATTCCAGCCCGCTCAGACAACGGTACAGGGGGGGGTTGTGGTGGGAAAAATTAACATGGGCTAATATAGGAAAACGAGGTTTTTCGTAAATGTAAATTCGGGGGGTAATTTTTTCGGTCTGAAAATATCAAAAGGCCCTAACAGGTCAAATTCTGCTTCAAATGAGTACTCATTCACCCAGATCTGTTGCCAACTGGGGTATTTAGGCATGGATAAGAAAAAAAACGAAATGAATTTTAATGGGCTATATTTGTTTTTTTAAAACAGAAGGAGTGATTGGATTAAGCGGAAATTTCGAGAATAAGCTCCCGGGTCCTGGAAAAACTAACTTTCTAAATTTCATTCCAATCAAACAACGTTAAAGGGGGGCTGTCGTGGAAGGGTCCAAACTTCCGGCCCAGTCTACCCCATGAAGATAAAGTCGGAGGAGGATGACATTTTGCAAATTTCTTAGTTTGAGCTCGGGCTACAAAATGCGATTACCGCCGTCTCTCTGCGACCTCTAGGACCTGAAATCGCTTAACATTGTGGTGGGTCGCCTCTTTATAGAGGCACAAGTGTGCCTCCTTGATCTTTCAATCAAATATATTAGATAAAGTACTTGAAATGAAATTGTCACTCGATATTCGTCTATACTCAAAGTTGTAACATGATTGGTCAGTATGGCTTCAGCCCTTTAGACGGCCAGAAATTATGCAAATTTTCAATCCATTTATTTCAATGATATTCCCCCTACCCATCCATCCAGTGTTCTATTGCTCAACTATCATTAAAATTTGTAGCAAAGTATTGTGCGAAATATAAGTAGCAAGCAAAAATACTAATTTATGTGCAGAAAAAAAAGTTCAGAAAGATTTCTTTTTTATTAACTAATAGAAAAAATAAAGTTAATCAAAGACGAACTGAAGATGATTTTTAAAAAAACGTTGCTCAATCAAAAAGTTTCAAAGAAAACAAAAGCTGACTGTAAGCCAAACGCGAGCAAAATTCAAAATAATAATAATTTCAACCTAAAAACAAACACAAATAATTATCAATGAATAAATGATATCCAAAACGACAGAAAGAACAATGAGTAATCAAATCTAACTTGAAATAAAAAAGAAACCGCCACAAATAGAGGTAGGAATAACGACCACCACTTAGATTTTGGTTTTAGCTTTGCTAAAACGAATACTCTGCTTTTTGCAAAGAGTCACTAACGCCAGAGCCACTCCTAGGGCTGGTGGTAGTATTGGGCGACATTTTGATAAATCGATATATCGACATTTTTACTTTCGATACATCAAAATCGATATTACGGATCAGTTTTTTGCTATCTCATGGATTTGCCGAAGTTCAGTAACGCAAATGGTAAGTAAAGGGTATTTGTTATAGTTTTTTTTTTCAACGTTGAAATAATATAAAATCAAACAATAAAACTAACTTCGATTACATAAATAAATATAATCAGAACCCAGATTTGGAATTATTTCCGCTCAGGAAAAGAGAAAAATAAACTACTGGCTATTCAAAAACAGCAGCATGTCAATGTTTCTCCCTGAGAGTCGGTTCCCCCGTTCATAATTATCTGACCAGCCTTGGAAAGACTCTTTCAGATGGGACACTGGTAGCGGGCATAGACATGAATTTCATTGCAACTTCGCACAGGTGTTTTTGAGACCTCATAGCACGATATTTCCACCACTTGAGTGGACAATTTTCACTTGAAACTATTGGCTCCCTACTGAAAGTTTGCAGAGTCATGATATATTCGGCTGCTGTCGAAGCAATTCCTGTATTGACTATAAGGACTTCATTGTGTGAACTCCACAAACTGGCTTGACTCTGATATGACTGCATCGCAGGGACTGCGATAGTACTTGCATCTTCTGATCGAGATTCAGCAGCCAGGAAGGCCAAATCTATCACTTTTTCAATTTCGCTCTCAACTTGTAGAAGATCGTCAGGTGAAATACATATTTTCTTGAAACGGGGGTTAAGATATGCGGCAATTACGACGGGTGTGACTTGACCAAGGCTTATAAACCTACAATGCAAAGGCTTTCGAAGCTCATCAGCCACATCTGAGAATCCACCAAAATCTACCTGAACAAGGCGGCGTCTCAAAATCTTAGACAAAGGCAAGACTTTCAGGATGGGGGATAGCTTTCAGAAGAGAGCTCAGTAGTCGTCTCTTCAAAGGGTGTAAGCACTGCAATTGCGTTTGAAATAACACCCCAATCACTATCAGTGAATATGATGTTCCACTTTACCGAGAAGCGCAAGCGAACTTGTTACAAACTCTTTAAAATTTTGTAGACTACGCAACATAGTGAGAAGAAAATTTCATCTAGTAGTCACATCAGGTTTTAGTTTTTTGATGCAAACATTGTCAATAAAGATTTGAACCTGGCGCAACTTGTCGGTAGCTACAACACAACGTCTGAAAAAGCTAACAATATTTCTAGCCTTTTGGACGAGAGGCAACCATCCAGCAGTATCATTAATAGCACCCCCCCACACATCAAATTTAGAGTATGTGCGAAGCACGAAACATGTTTACATCCTGTACCTACTTGGGATGTTTTCATAATTTATCTATCTTAATTTATATGTGACAGATATCTCCTTTTCCTTGACAGAATTTGTCAGACTTAGAAAATTCACCTTTTCTGATCGGCTAGTTTAGCTTTGATAACATTCAAAATCCGAACTTTTCATTATAACATCATTTGTTGTGAACTTTTCATTCTCAGTTGGTAATAATTCGCACGTATCTGACTCGGAAGCCGGAAGTGAATTCTTGCGAAAAAGATGCCAGGGTAAGATGTAAGGTAAGGATAAATAAAATCAATTATAGATGAAAGAATTCTTACCTGCGAAGAATCTCGAAGATGTATCCTGAAAATTTGCAAAATTTTCATGTGGCGGATTTTCCGCGGGGAATATAGGAGGTTAGAGACCCCTAAAAAATATCGGTTTTGATATCCGATATTGATATTCGGTCCGATATATCGATATTCCAATATCGATATCAAATATCGCCCAACATTAGTTGGTAGTGCTCCTAGGAAAAGCAAAAATATCGATATATCGTTTAATCAAATCGATATAGTCTACGATACAGGCAAAATTACATAAGAAACTTGTTAATGAAAAGAAAAATCATATGATTCACGTCATGTTTATAAGTATATTTCAAGAGAATAAGGATCGAACGTACCATTTTTATATCTATGACGCATGCAACATTATAAAAGGAACATAGCTAAGTATAAAATACCAACTGTAATTACTCTACTTACAAAAGGCGTGCGAGAACAAAAATCAGAACGAGACAAAATGGAAGTGAAGAAGAAAGAAATATCACGTTGGAAGAACAACACCATCAAAATCTTCGACACCAACAATACATGCAAGAATCAATATATGCAAGCCCACCACATGCCGAGTGCCGAGGCCTGGCTTTGAAATCTGCTACATAGTTTTTGTTTCTTTAACTGGGATATTGGCATTTCTGGCCAATAAAACGATCTTAACATGTCACAACTTTAAGGAAGAATTTGTATTTTTCCCAGGGTGGTTACATCGAGCCTTTGTTGACGCCATGACATCAAGAAGAGGCTCAAATTGTCTACGGTTAGAAGACAAGCGACAATGAGAATCCATATATACTGCTACGTAGCTGTACCGGGGCCCGGTGCTACATATATATATATATATATATATATATATATATATATATATATATATATATATATATATATATATATATATATATATATATGTAAAAGCCCTGGAACTGGATAATTGAATTTGTATATAGTCCTGATTCTTGAAACGAATCCACTGTGAAATGTTTAGGTTAAAAAAAAAAAAAAAAAAATTTCAAATACAGCCCTATGAGACTGGACAATCATATTTACATGCATGAATTTAGACACAGTAGAATGCTTAATTCGCTGCCTTAGTATGAAACAGTTCAGTGGAGATATAAAAGGATGAGCGCTATTGCTTTGACAATATTTGTTTTTATTAGTTTGTTTCATTTACATATTACTTATAAAACTTCAGTGACAAAACGATAAATGACATTTAGTGCATAGTCTATTGTTATTGTTAATTAGGATAATATCTTTGACATAGCTAGGAGACACGGCCCATTTCAGCATCAAGCAAGTATATTTACTGAAATAAAATAACTACCCCAAAATACAATACTTTAGAGTTATCTAGAGTCAGTGTTTTAACAATCATTTGTTTGTGGTCTTCCTAGCTATGCAACAAATGAAAACAAGCTTTAACTTCCTGACACCTGATAAAGTTTCAAGGCTTTTTGTTATTAGTTTTCGAGCCTGAAATTTGGAAACAGCAAATTGTTGATAATCAACTGACGCATCAGAAAAACAATAGTGATTAACTGATTTAGATATAATTCTGTCTCGGTTTATTAAATTTCGAACTATGAAGAAAATACGATACTAGTTGACAAGGTCCAAGAAACTTAGGTAAAAAAACAGCATATTTGATTGTAGATATTAATTAAATGGCTTCTAGTTATTTTCATTTTTAGGTTTGAGCCACCCCCAAGCCTTATGGCTAAGCAAGACTTAGGAATTATTCTTTCCAAAAGTAGGCTCCTCCTCCTCTTTCAGGCGGATTGACGTATATTTGATGATGGAATTGATATACATTTGACAATGTAAAATAATGATGGTGGAATTTACGTGCTTTGGGAACAGAAACTTGTTGTTAATCTCTTCTACCATATTCCTTACAAATAAAAAACCCAACTCGTTCCCTATTGAATATGAAAAATTCTTACACATATTTCTTTTTTTAATGAAAGAAAAGCCAATTAAAGTTTTTTTTTTTTCGGCAGTTGGCCTACTTCTTTTTCAGCTTAAACGTAGCATCATTTTATCTCATAAATTGTATTTAATTAATTAAAAATATTTCCATGGCTCACAGAAATAATAATATTTATTAGAATTTAACTAAATCATTTTTTTCAAGAATGTATATATTTAATTAAAGGTTTATCGTTACATAAATAGGTTTGAGCTTACCAATAAATAACACAATTATAAGCATTTGTTATAAGAAATATATCGAGACCATATCAGAAAACACTTACACAAGACACGTATAAAACTACCAAAAACAAATCCCAATTATAAGATACCTGAAGTGCTACGTATTAATAAACAGATTTCATCTATTTCTCAGTCCAAAACTTTGATTATTGTATTTTTTAACTTCAGTTTATGAAGAATTTTAGCAAATAGAATCCATTTCTATTTAAAGAAGAAAAACAAAGAAAAGGGGAAAAGGATGCTCGCTTACCTGGCTTGATTTGTCGTATTTGACCATTTTCTTCACTTAAAGAGGAACTAAGATTATCCCTAGATTGAGTGACAGATACACTTGACATTGAAGTATATCCGCTTATTGAAGACTGACTATCTAAAAAACAAAACAAATCAGAGCTACAGTTCTTGTTAAAGCTCAACTGAACCGAATAAATTTGTAAGATCAGACACAAGGCCGTATCCAGGGGGAGGGGAGGGTGTTTTCGATGCATTTTTTTCAGTTTTTTTTTTCTGTAATCCCTCTCCCTTGAACAAAAATCCTGGATAAGACCCTGAGCTTAGCGTTTTAAAAACATATCTTTCATCAAGAAGATCAATTTCTTGGGATATTTTCAAGGAGCACTGGATCGAATTATTACTCTTCTCCTGTAAACAATGCTGCAGAAGAACTAGTCGCATGACGAACATATAAAAGTATATTCAACTAGAAGCATCTGAAACTGACGATTGAAAATACTCGCTTCAGGTACGGTGTAATGTCACCGTTCGTATAGTACCCAATGAACGATCTTACACGATGGTTTTCAGATTAGTGATTACCTAGGAGTTATGGATTTTAACCGCTTTTATAAAGACTACCAAATCAATTTAGCTACCAATGCAAGGTGTGCACTGAGCAATCCATCAATAAACATAATCTGATCCAAGGTAATGATTACTCTCTACATTGATCGTTAAGTGACAATCGACTTAAAGTACATCCTCTTAGTTAAGCTAGAGTTTGACACGATCCAATTTTAGCTTCGGAAGGGTTCAACAGGCTGGTAAAATTGTGCTTGGATAAAAGATTGGCTAAAATGTACAATTGGTTACTCTTTTTTATACGAGTATTCAAATGAGTTTATTTTAACCTGATACTGAAAAGACCTCAAAGAGCTTCACTTTCAATCAGAAATCAGAAAAATCATATAGCAACGTCATTTTTGCTAGACAAAATTTAGCGTGTTTTCTCAAAACTTGTGGAACCTTACACTGAGCAACCCTATTATTAGTCTGTCAAGCTGTTATTATCCAACAATTTTATCGAGCCCCAAAACTTTCAGTAAATTACTCGTTGTCCGTTTTTTATTCAGTCCGAACTCTTCCTAGCCCTGCACATAAATTAACTAATCATTGATGTACTAAAGGCCGGATAATTGTGTTGAATATTCACAATAGAACGGATTTTACTAGATAAGAAGATTCCCTAAAGGGCTTTAAAAAAGTTTGAAAAAGTCAATACCGAACCAATTCCAAAGGTATGATATTCACAAAAGGAAATTTCTTTTGATAAAACAATGGAACTCAGCGAGGAAGCTATGGGTATGAACCCTGTTGGAAAAGTCATTAACATATTTACAATATCTGTTCCCCGTTGTCCAATAAGAGGAAAAGTACCCGGTCCATCCATTTTTAGAATTTCATGACACCCAGGTCATTAATCTATTTCTTATTAAAATCCGCACTTCAAAATGCATTACTAATACAACGCAATAGTTCTACACGCAAAATTTTCCAATTATCAAAGGTGAAAGACACAGAGGTGCTGTGTTTTGGTTTTTACTTTGGATTATTATTATTAATCATGATTGATTTTGCATTTTTGGGTCCATATAAAGTCTTGCGGGTTTAGCAATTTGCCAATCTGGACTTGTTCCAGTTAAAGATAGGCACGGGGCCAAAATTAGTAATAAGGAAGTTTTAAAAAGAGATGAGCAAAACATTTTGAGGATATGTTAAACCGTGACAAAGTTACAAGATATAGTAAGATATACAAGATATAGTATACTATTACAAAAATAGTAAGGCCTCAGTTGCTGATAGTGTGGAAAATGACTTTTTAAAATAAAGGAGCTGTGAAGTGGAGAAAATACAGAAGATTATGAATATGATTATTGAAAAACGGGGAAAAACCAAGCGATTTTAGGAAAACATTAATTAAACCTAAGAGAGATGAAAAGAGTGAGAGTGATAATTATAGATGAGTGATAGTGATAATGCAGGAAGCAAATTACTTAATATGATGAGTACTTTTCAGGCTCAGAGATGATGTAGATAAAGCTTTAAGAGAAGAACAGTGTGGTCTTAAAAAATGGCGAAGATACATTGACAAAAATTTTGCTCTTAGATTAATAATTAAAGAGTGCCTGAATCATCAAACCCCTTTATTCCTCAGTTACAGATTATGAACAAGCGTTTGATTCAGCCTATATTAAAGTGATTACAGCTATGAATAGGAACAACATTGCTGCGGATAAGGCAGGAAATGAGATTTATAGCTGGTTTCAAATAAATTAGGAGTTAAGCAGGGTTGCGTTCTTTTCCCATTTATATGGGAAAAGAACGCAAAATCGAAGGATTTTGTCATAAGGAACAGAGCAAAGCCCATGGATGAGCATGAAATCAAATGGGAGGGTAAAATTCTCCTATACTTAGATTATGCTGATGAATTGAGTGCCCTGGATGGAAATTTTACTAAAATAAAGTACTTTAGGAGGTTTTAAGAGTTGAGGGAGCAAGAATAAGCTTAAATATTATTGTTAAGAAGACTAAGACCCTTAGAAATAAATGAAGGTAATGAGGTGATGTTGGGTAACGAGAGATTGATGGAGTGGATAGCTACGCTTCCCTGGGTTATATTAGTAGTTAAGAATGTAGATGCAGTGAAAACGTTAAAAGTAGAATAGCCAACACCCAAGGCGTTTTTCCCAGTTGAAAAAAGTTTGGAAGTATAGGAAGATAAGCCTACGAACCAAAACTAGAATATTTGAAACGACAGTGATGATAGTCGTCAAGTATGGTTGTGAAACGTGGGTGCTTCGGTAGACGAAGGAGGATCTATTGGATATTTTCCAGAGGAATTGTCTACGGATTATTTTGGGTACCCGCTTAACTGACCCTATTTCAAACCGTAAGCCGCACAAAAAATGTGGCTTAACTCCGCTTTCTTGGGCTACTATGAGAGAAAGGTTGAGATTGTCAGAACACGTTTTGCGGATGAAGGATGGCACATTGCCAAAGATTGTCGTTTTCGTCCCTCCATCTAGGGCCGAACGAAAAGCAAGTCAGGTTGAAAAGATGTTGCAAGAAGAGATTTAGATAATCTGGAACTTCTTGGAAGGGTGTAAAAACGGAGGCTCTTAATAAATTGAAGTCAAGGTGGAGCATGTGCAGCTGTGTTTACCTTGGGTGACTTGGGGCCTGGGTGAATTATTAGTAGTTAAACTAGTAGCACTAGTAATTTCCCAGCCTTAGGCTATCAGAAATGAAATTTGGAAACGTTAAAGAGGACTGTGCTATAAGTATTATAGCTTTTAGAAGTTATTTAAGGCCGCATAATCTTTTCAACATTAGGTTATTTAAATTTTGTCCCAGTAACATAGATTGATAAAAACGGATTTTGAACAAGGAGCTTCTCATTTGAGTATTGTCAGGCGTCATGGAACACACTCTATGACACGCTGATTTCACGTGGAAAGTGAAAAAATTTGCATCGTCTGCAATTCATTCAGTCATTTATCACTAAGTAACTAATCATTAAAAAATAAAAAATAAACTACTTTGAGACTGCAGACTCAAAACTGAAACATTTAAAAATATTGTATGGGTCTATCTCTCCTGGGACACCCTTTCTTTCATTCTTGGTATGACAGCATAATATAGAAGAAATTGAGTGACTTAGAATTCATATTTATTAAGCAGAATAGCTGTTAGCACGCACAAGTACGTCAGGATAAACAACTAATAGCTCAACAGCTCAAAAGCCATTTTCAAAGAAGGTAGATAAGGTATATAAAATACAAATTTTAATGTAACAAATACACAAAAGAAATGAATATCCAATAAAGACAAGTAAGTCAGAAACAAAAAGGATAGAAATTTAATCCTAAAAATACAAGAAGTTGCTTTGAAAAGCCTGTATGTTCCCAGCTATTTTACCAGTACTATGCCCTTACAACTTTCCCAAAAATCATCTAAAAGATAGAAAAACCTCTGTTCACAGCTTCCATCTTTTTAAACTCATAATTTTAAACACATAATTTTGATTTTACCCACAGGTTCGACGACAATGTAGCCTGGGCATTGGGGTTCTGGAACCTTTATTTAATCTAATCTCAAGGATAAATTATAATGTTTCTCTGTATAAGAAAGGGGGGGCATGCAAGGTCCGTCAATGAAGTAAAAAGATTTTATTTTGAAGAGCAAATTCAGTTAATAACAACTCATCTCTAAAATCATCTCAATAAATTGAGCTAGTCCTTCTTTATGGTAAAATAGTAAGGTCCACAAATGGATGTGGACCACTTTCTTTCTATTTTTTTTAATCCTCCGAAAATTTGAACAACATCAAAATATTTAGTGCATTAGCTTTTGCACTTTCTGAAAACAGAAGGTTTGGTTCACAAAACATTAACGTAAACATTACTTGTCGAGGCGCGGCGGAGAAAAAGTTGTGAAAATTATGAAAAAAAACTTTAAAAGATAGCAGCTGTACTGATAAACATTAGTTGACTTGAGTGCAAACCCAAGTTCAATACTTGTTAGGTTGCTGTTTAACAATTCAATTCATCTTGTGAGGACAATGGATGATTTCTCGCCCGGGATGACCAATTTTGTCCCTTGCTTGCTTCAAGCAATTTTATCTTTTTTTTTCTTACAAAACTAGCAGTAAACATTAATAACAATTTGTATTAAACATGTTGTTTGGGAGGCAATAGAAATTAAACTTGATTAATAATATTACTTTAAACGGATATTTTGGAGAATGTTCACTCAACGCATGATATACAGATCTAACTTAAAATGATTTAACTTATTACATTGCAAAACCAATAGTTAATATCAAAGAGCTTGTATCAAAAAGACCTTTTAGATTAGCTGCCAAAAAATAAAGGATTCCATTAAAACATGCTCCTGATTTGTTTTATCTGAATGAACTGCCGTGTTTCGCATTTGTTTTTCAGTCCTGGCTGAACTTCCTTGAAGCGATGATGCTAGCACTTTTCTACTAGTAGACTAGAGTCTTTCTATATTGTGTGTGCTAAGTAAATCCTAAATCTTGTCAGTTTTTTACTTAAATCCCATACAATAATTGGCTGTCTGCAAACTACAACTATGTTATAATCACATGAAACTAACCGACAAGTACCTGAAGCTATCGCACCAAGCGAGTCTCTATCACAGAGAGGGTTGTACTGAAATTGCAACAAATGCTTTGGAACTGAGAACTTACTTATAGTTACAATGAAATTAATGAACGAGTGTTAATGTTTTACTAGCCTTTAATCCAATTCAAAAACAAGAATTCAGGACCCGAAAGTGAAACCCAGAAGAACCTAGACTTGCAAAAAATACCACAAACAAAAATGTTAAAAGCAAAACTTTCTTTGAGTTTTGTCATTATCCATCTACGCCGCAGAACTCTTTAAAGTTGTATCAGCCAAGGGTATCAAGGAAAGTTGGACAGAATTCCTTTGTAAATCGTTCCATAAAATCGTGGAACACGTTACCTGACCATGTAGTTCTAGTGAATGATATTGCGGCTTTCAAAACAGCATTAGTCGGGTCTTAGGACCGTGAAGTGTATATTTGTTGTAAGGTATCTTCGTTTTTTTTATTAGGAAGTTTATGTATTGTTTCGTTGTTTATGAGTGTTGCTCACAGCATGTAATTTGTGTTATATGAGATAAGCCTATGGCTTATGCCATTTCTCATTAAAATAAATAAAATAAAAGATAATGCTCAAAGAAAACGACAAGCGTGCGAGGGCTGGAGGCCCGTGCATCCCCCGAGCGCAAGCTTTGTGACGGCATGACAAGCGCACGAGGTCCGAAGCGGAGGGAAATCATAAAAAAGCAGCGAAGTCAACTTTTGCTAGGCAAAAAACCCACAAACTGAGCCTTTTGACCAGATACAACATATTATTACTGTTAAATCACAAAATCATGTATGAGAACACAATGAGGAAACTATATGCACCTGACGAGTCAATATTTACAGATTTATAGCAGAGCCATCTAAAAGATTTTTTGCGATGCAGAGTTTTGTCTAGAGAATAAAAGAAGGTAATATCGTTTAGAGAATCGTTATCAACAACTTGTTGTTTTCCTAAACTGCATAACAAACTTTTTTCTTTGATTTCAGTACTTTAATATTTATTTTAAGTGTTTTTTGGTATTTTAATAATCAATTTGAGTGTTTTAATAACCTAAAAAGTAATTTAACAAAGCATAGAATAAGTAATTTAATAATTATAGCATTTTAATAGAAAGTATTAGATCATTGGTTATTGAGACAACAGCTCAAATTTAACACACTTTCGAGCTATTCATTACGTGCCGAAAACTTAATACACCTTAAAATGAAACTGCTTGACGCTAATCAAACTGCACGATTAACAAGAATACGCTCAAATTGAAACTATAAGAAAAAGTTGGTGGTGTGGGGGTAGAGTGAATAAATTATATTTACTCGCGGAACTCAGTTTATAACTGAACTAAAAAAAATGTGTCATCTTTACAAATATTGAATTCTGAGATAATATGACTCAACTATATCAAACATTGACACATCAATTCCACACAGGTAGCATAAACAAGGAAAAATATAACTACCTTCATTGCCTTGTTCAGCGTCATCATAAGAGGAATCATCATCACTAAGACCAATGACACTGAAAAAAAGTTACAATTATCGGAAGAAGATCATAATAGTTATAAATCATCTGAACAAAATCAGGTAAATTTACAAGATAAAAATCGATTTTATTTTTTCCAAAACATTGAAAATGCACAAGCAGCATTTGCTTTTTCTTATTTATTTTTTACGTAATTTTGTCGCATTTCTCACTTTGACCCAGTTATTTTATGTTGATATGATTAGAATTTACTTTTATATAGTATTAATTGCTCGTCAAATTTTGTATTTATAAGGGAAATAGTACAATAATAGTAATAATATTTAATTAAATCTGGGAGAAAGCAGCAATTCTTCCATAAGTCACTTTTTATCATTACTAGATAGTGAGGTGGTAATTAGGACCACAAGAGAGAGGCAAACCCTACTTCGGTCAATTATTAATTATGCAGTAATTATGGTAGTAATTATTTTTTCTTGCTAATTATTAGTATACGTAATACTACATATTTCTGGTTTAAACTGTGTGTCTAAAGCTATTCTACCAAGCAAATATTTGCATTTTCCTACAGTAGGTTCCATTAAGATTGTGACAATTATTTTGGAACAACAGAGATTTGCTTGTAGTCATAATAAAGAAGTTAAGCATCCTTTGTTTTTATGATTTTAATAATTTATACAATCTAAAAAATATATTTTACCGCTATTGATTTGTGCATATTTTATTTTATAACCTAAAGCCCAGTGGTTTATATAATCTTTTCCCCTTTTTTCATTGTCTTGATTATTTTCCGAATTGCAAGTTTCAATAAAAATGTGCAAATCATATGAACAACATTTGCAAAGCTTGATGCTAACGCATTGCCCCCCCCCCCGGTAGGATTTTTTGAGTTGTAAATTATTTAGTAAATGTCTAGATATTCTAGATTTCGGTTCCAAATTCTAAGTTACCATAACCTTAAGTACTTACTTGCACTTGTGGCAGGAATCAGGCGTTTCCACCTTACCCGGTATCAAGGATCTTCGAGACCTGTTTGAACCACGTAGTGCATTCTTCTGCCAGCTGCTTTGCAAATGGGAGCCATAGAGTTTTCCATCTGTGACCAAACTTTCTGAACCCCCCAATAGGTTCAAGGTATGATTTATCCAAGTTCCACCAGCTTTTCCTCTGTCTTCCTTGGCGTCTCTTCCGTGAGCTAATTGGCTCAGCTAGAATAATTTAGCGAGGCAATTACTCTGTTGGCCTCCGTAAGACATGGCCCAACCATTTCAGTCGACGCTCCTTGATCGTTATGGCAACGCATCTCCTGATACCACAGATTCCACGTTTGATACGCGATCATTCATATTTCACCTGAGGATGCTACGCAGACAGGTATGCTCAAACACCTTCAGTGCATTTTCATGTAGTCACTTTACTGACTAAGTTTCGCATCCATAAAGAAGCATTCTTCAAACCAAACCTAGATTCTTCAGCCATTCTTCAAACCAAAACCAAAGACTCGAACTTTAGTTCTTACACTAATTTCACGCCGGTTTTCTAAAGGAAGCAAAGAAAGTCTATGCTTTCTGCAATCGCTGTTGAATATCGGCGTCAGAAGATCCATCAGTACAAAGCTGAGAGCCAAGGTATGTGAAGCTGTTGACCTGATCCAACTGTACTTGATTTAAAGTTAACAAAAAAGGATTAGTATGATTTATTGTCACACATTTTGTCTTCCCTGTACTGACTTTCAACACAATGCGATCTGCCCAAGGAACTACCTCATCGAGCATAGTTCGAGCTTTCTCCGGGTCAAAGAGGATTGCGACATCATCAGCGTATTCAATGTTTCCGAATGGAAGGTTATGTCCAATTTGGACTCCTGGATGAGAAGATAGTGCATTTTCAATCACCCATTCAACACAGTAGTGAATCGGAGTCGGGGGCAGGACGCAACTTTGTTTTACTCCAGACCCAACTGGAGATTCTTTAGTCTCTTCTCCGTAAACTTGAGCTCGGCTCAGTGACATCTTGTAGTATGCTTTAAGCAGTTCAACAAATTTTAGGGGCATTCCATCATTTTCAAGAATTTTCGGAGGTGTTTGGCGTGTGATCAAATCGAAGGCGGAAACGAAGTCCAGAAATATCAGAATCAGGGGCAAATAATACCTTTCAAACTGCTGTATAATGAGGCGCAGTGCAAAAATATCATCAGTGCAGACAACTAAAGTTCACCCTCCCCCCCCCCGCAAACACACAAAAAAAAACTTTTGGAACCCTTACTCCGGGCTAGAGCCATTATAAAAGAAGGTTGAACTACTTTGTTCGTTTTATCGCACATTTATCCATTACCACATATTTCTCTATAACTCACATTTTTTTTTATTCTCTTCTCAAATCAAAATTATATAAAAAAATTCTTCACATTTACAATTTCACATAGTTCTCTCATTTTAAATCGTAACAACTGATTTTTTCTCATTATTCTTCGTCTTGAAAAACTTTTCCTGTTTAGTGATATATATGCATTTTTGATGCACGTGAGTTTTGTGGTATTTGATTTATCAACCTTTTTTTAATTTTTATCTCACAGAAAAATTCCTTCATATAACAACGTTTTCGTATTTCATATAGTTTACTCATTTCAAATTAGGACTCGTTTTCGTTCATTACTATTTTTGTGTTGAAACTTTTCCTATTTATTCAAAGTATTTGAAGTTTGAGCCCCTACTATATTCATCTTTTTTCTTTTTTATATCTTTTGCCAAATGCTTACCTATCAGGAAAATCCGAATCTGTAGACACAAGAGAGGCTGCGCAAGAATCAGGAGTGTCAATCGAAAGTGGAGATCCAACATCAAAGTCGGGAATAAGGGGATATTTTGTATCCAATCGAATTTGATCAACAGGGCCCAATGCAGGTTTTCTTTTCATCTGAATTTTACGGTTAGTTCGAACAAGCGTTTTTTCCGCCTTGCCAGAAACACCTAACTTTCGCTTTACAATTTTCCTTTTGCGCTTCAACTTTGGAGGGACAAAATCTAGTGGTGGTTTTAGATCGTTTATAATCCGTTCAGGCACTTTCTCAGTGTCGACAGGTAAATCTTGTGCATCAACAGGCTCTGTTTGCTTGGCAACTTCTGCACTTTCTTCATCTAAAATTAAAAATTCAAAAATAAGTTTTAATTATTTTAAAATCAATAAAAATATTTACACTTCCTGACCAACCTTTGGCGACTATTCCCCTGGTGATAGTTATTTGCATATGCAAAGCTATAAAAAAATGAAATGTGGAGTGAGGGGGAGGGGGTGGTACTTAAATACCAATTTAAAATATTAGTCTCCAATTCTTCCACAAGGATACACCTTCCTCTCTTCTCTGTGTAGGTATATACAAGACATTAAAAGTGAGTTTTCTACATTATTGACCAACTAGGTAAAAAACTGAATTCTTGTGTTAAACAGAGAATTTAAAATATTTCAAACACAAAATTCTAAGACACAAAAACAGGATTGCACTAAATGACAAAAAATAAATTACGCAGTCAACTTTCTCTTTTAAAAAGTAAACAATCTCTCCCTATGCAGTAGTTTTGCAGCCCCTTGGATTCAGTGCATAACCCAATAGCCCAAAAAATAACAAAATAACCAAATAACCAATAACCAAAAAAATTAACCCAAAAAATAAAACTGGCTACTTATGAGTCAAATCGAATACTAGTACTTTTGGGGTTATAAATTCCTCTTCCATACTTTGTCAAAAGCTTGGGTCCTTACATATTAAAGTGATAACTTGCATATTATTATATGGTCGAAGGAAGTGAATAGTCTTCCTAGAAGGAGAGAGCCTAAAGAATAAAAAGTGTGTCAGCTGCCTGTTTTTTCCACATTTTCATAGGGACTATACGGGTCAATCTTGTGGGAAGAAAACTCCCTTAATAACCCTGTGTGCAGGTATGTGTCATCTTTTACATGTCAACGCAAAGTATGTGAGCTTGCTATATATTACTATTAAATTTCAATGTAAATTTATTAGAGGGTGATTGTCAAGATCTGGCGAAAGGAAAGATACATGGGTAGAAAAAATATACAAAACAAACAGCACAATCCTATTGATTACCTTGGTGAGTCTCGTGTAGCTATGGAAAAAAGGTTAGCCATTTTTCTTCAGTGGGGCTTATATTTTGCAAAAGTAATAAAATATCTTCTGAGGATACATCATTCCAAATAATTTTTTAGCTAGCCAAGTAGCAATCGTCTTACAAAGCAGTCAATGTTTTCTATATTTTCATTTTAACTGTTTATAATTTGTTGTTCTTAACCAAAGAGATAACCACAGGTCATTAGGCTTACAGGCTTTTATTTAATAGCGTTTTATTTTTCAAATAAAGATTTCTTTGTCTAAAAATGAGTAGACTGAAATGTAAATAAACTATTAATGAGCCAAACGTCGTTGGAAGTAAGATCATCTACAACAGTTATACATTTTGGGACTCTGGAATCAATCCAAGCTTTTTGGGGCATGGAAAGGCAAGGGGGGGGGGCTAAATTCTTGTCATCAGTACCTTAACCAGAGGCTCAACTAAAGTCAGTCTGAAACTAAAGTAAGCGGTCTAAGTGGTCAAAAGTAACCATTGGGAAATACACACCCATTCTCAGGCCTGTGGGGAATGGGGTTCATAAATTATTTTCAACACATCTACCAGAACAATTTGTTGGATCTCAGCCAAAATCGGTGAGAAGTAAGAGCAAGCATTCTAATTGCACGTCTTGGGTTGGGAGCTGGTGACCACTTTGACCCCCTATTGGAGACGGAAACCCAAAGATTATCTTCCTTAGGACACTTTCAAAGGAGTTCGCCACATCTTAAGGAAACTTGATAGGAAGTGTCCCAGTTATGCCTTTCGTGATTAAAGCATAACTTAACTTATGTGGCAAGTAGGGGGGGGATGTCCCTTTATTTGTAATAACCAGAAGCATAAGTTTGATTTGACCCAAACTTCGTGTGAAGTAACGATTGGTACGGCAATTCTCGCTTTTTGAAGTTAGGGACCTCCCCTATGCGTAGGAAGACAGAAGATGGCACTAATTTCTTGTCATCAAAGGGTCATTCATGGGGATTAAGAGCCCGTGTTCTGATTATGCTTTTTGAGAATATGATTTCACTATAACCTATCTGCTAGTCAAAGGACAGGGGCCCTTATATTCGGGTTATCAGTACATCTACTGGACATGGACTTTGAATCTAAGCCAAATTTCTTGAGATCTATGAATAATAGCTTTATTATGTCTACGGATGGGAACCTCGCGGGTTCCTAGTTGTGTTTCTAGGAGTCTAGACAAAACCCAACCACTGTGGAGGGGTACACAAATTCTTGTCATCATAAAATCCTTGGGAAGTTTCAGATATAAGCCAAACTTGGTCAAAATCAAGAATGGGTTAATTTTCCTTTTTTAGGATCTATGCCTGATCTAACCTTTGTCATGAGAGGGTTCCGTGGTTCTATTCATCATGACTACAAGAAAGCAATATCAGAAAAAAAATAAAATAGTATTTTCTTCAACTTGGCAGGCTATCTCATTGGGTTCCATTGTATCTGAACCACCGGGTAACTGAACCCCAAGCAACTTAACCCCTGTAACTGGACCACCGTGCAACTGAACCCCCGTGCAATTGAACCCTCATGCAACTGAACCCTCCTGCAACTCAACCCCCCTACAACTGAACCACTGTGAAACTGAACCACCATGCAACTGAACCACCGCGCAACTGAACCACCATACTTACATTGGGTAAAACACAAGTTAGAATCTTCACATGTTCAACCTTGTTGGAATTGTTTGCTTTTTTAAGTCTTTATATAAATTACTGTCAAGATGATTTATAATGTTGTTGTCACAAAAACAAAGAAAATCGGACGTCATAAACTTTTAAACCCAGATTTATTTCTCTTTTTTATGTCTGTTAATTGGGGTTCCCTTCACCCTGTCCCTTTCTGCGGGTCTAAGCGTTTACCCCCTTCCCCCGCGGAAAATTTCCCCTCCTCCACCAGCGGAAACCTCATCACCTGGAAAATACCCCCCTCGCGGAAATTATGGTTTTCAAAATTAAAAAATTTTTTTTGAGCTGTGTTATTTTTTAGTTTAATTGAGAAGTTCCAAGGGCAGTAGAAAAGATGAATTTATGACTAATTTTTGCCCCCCCCTCCCTCCGTGCAAATACTTTCTTTTCACGAAAGATCCTCATGAAAACCCCCACACAAAAAATTTCCGTATGTTTCCCAATGACAAATACTATCTGTAAGCAATAGACAAATAAGAAAAACTTAGAAAGGAAGTGAAACTTCCGCAATGGGGTTATCTGATTGTTTTATAGCTAGGAAGAGAGGGAGATATCTCAAAGGGTGCATTTTGATGCCAAAATATCTCAGCTCTCATTGAGCCTTCAAATAAATACAGAATTAGATCTAAGGGAGAGACAACAGGAGGATGGAGGTAGAAATTGTTTGATAATCCCCAGGCATTTCTAGTCTTTTTTTATAAGCCGAAAGTGATTGGAGACTAACCAACTGCAAGAGGTATTTTTTTTTGGGGGGGGGGGATTTCCACGGGTAGGTATTTTCTGGGAAGGGGGTATTTTCCGTGAGTTGTTATTTTCCGCGGGGTATTTTCCTTAAGGGATGTTTTTGCAGGGGAGGGGTGGGGGGGGGGGGTAAACGGCGGCTCTCACCGTCTACATACTGTAATTTTTTGTTACCACTCTGTTTATTTTGTCGTTTTCATTTTGTGGTATTTTCTACGCTCGTAGTTGTTTATCCTTTGGTTTGAAAAAGGTTAATTACCTGCTTCGGTGCAGAGGTTCAGTTGCACAATGGTTCAGTAACTCGAGGGTTCAGTTGCAGGCCGGTTCAGTTGTATGGTGGTTCAGTTGCACGGGAGTTCAGTTACACGGGGGGTTTAGTTACATGGGGGTTCAGTTAAATGGGGTTGAGTTGCATGGGGGTTTAGTTACACGATGGCTAAGTTAAATGGGGTTCAGTTGCACAAGGGTTCAGTATACGGGGTTCAGTTGCATGGTGGTTCAGTTACAGGGGTTCAGTTGCTTGTGGTTCAGCTACAAGGTGGTTCAGTTACACGCACACCATCTCACTGTATATTGTTTTTTCATTATTGTCGATATTTTGTTAGTTTTATTGGGGGGGGGGGGGCTTGCGGTTTAGAAAGAAAACTGAGAAGGGAGGAAGGATATTTTGATTATCTAAAAAAATCTTGGTTTTACAGTCAGATTATTCAGCACTCTTTCAATAAAGAGGTTGTTGAGGTAATGTGTTACTTCTTTTATCTAGTATTATTTTTCAAGCAACTTGAAGTGAAGTCAGATTAAAGTCAAATCTACCACTTATAAATTTAAAAGTTGTTCTGAAACAAAATTATGAGGATTTAGCATTAATTTTCTTTTTGAAATTTTTATTGAAATATTAAATCTTGAGAAACTATTTTAAGTTCATGTTGATTTGGATCTAATATTTGAAAATACTTTTTTTTTTTTGAAAGAAAACAACAGTCCCAGTGTTTAGTCATCTTCCTTATTTTATCATTAACTTCAAACTTTATTCCAAGCAACCAGGGCCGTCAAATAGCTTATAGGGGGAAAGCCCCCCCCTCAATGTTTTGATCACTCGGTAAAACGATTTACGATTTTTCTGACGCCGCTAAAATTCTTTGTTTGGTTCAATAAAGACCACGAAAACACTAACATGTCACTTACAGAAATTTCAAACTTGGTCAGTAAAAGCAGCAGTTTTACCGACTCTTCCCATGATTTTACTGATGGTGCCACAATTTTCCATTTGGTTAAATAAACAGCATTAAAATAGTGACAGGATATGTACCGAAATCTGAATCTCGGTTGGTAAATGCAGTGGTTTTACCGACTCATGCAGTGATTTTACGAATTGTATTTGAAATGGACAATTTTTGAAAAAACAGTTGGTAAAAATGACTAGCCAGTCGGTAAAATTTCTTGCTCCTCCCTCCCAACATTTTGGCTAGTAACGACCATGCAAGCAACAAATACATGCCAAGGAAAGAACGCTTTCAAAGGTGCAAAAAAATAAATACTAATAGCCAAAAGTTATCAAAGTGAGCTACTTACCCATAGCCAGGAGTTTGAGTTGTCAAGTTGCTACCTTGTCTTGATTCTTTATATTTTGCTAAAAAAAAAAAAAAAGGATTTTCAATCAGAAAACCATAAAAAAAGTCTATAGAACAGATAGAAACATTCAGTTTTCTATCAAACGTGGATACACCTGAAATGACAAAAGTATCAATACATTTCCCAGAAGCCCCTCTCCCCTGAAAAAATCAGACTCGAGATGAAAGGAGCAGTGACATATGAACATATGATGGAGCTGTAAAGTACCATCGTAGTTTTCTTAGTAGAAATTAGTTATGCATAAAGTATTGACTAGAAAAATATCCTTGTCCATTTGCTAGTATTATCAGTTACTTTACTACAGAGGTTAAAATCAAGAAACAAATTGATTTTAATTTTCTTTATCTTCTGCCTCCTTCTATTTACTGGTAAGTGTTAAAATGTTCCTTGGGGGATAGCAAGGATTTCTAGGCCTTAACACACTAGGTGGCTGAAAAAAAATTAAGGCCTTGATTAGCTTCAGCATGAATAAAGTGAACAGGTTATTCCATTGCAGCATAGACGCAAATAATTCATATCTTTGAATAGCATCAGGTTAACTGTTCATTGGAGGGGCCTGTCAAAAAGAGTCACAAAGGGTTTTACAAATAAATATGTCTCATGTATTTTAATGAATACTTTTTTTCAAACTTTCCCAAGGGAGGTGCGTTAGACCAATCTAGAGCTCACCTTTCATTTGTGCAGACACACGTCTCATGTTAATAATCTGATCTTGACTGCATACAAACATGGGCTGGCAGATGGTTGCTCTTCTTCAATCTATCATCATTCATTTTGGCCACAATAGCATAAAGCATGATCAACAGCCAGACATCAACTTTCACACCAGTTTCAGTCAGTACTAGCAGCAAAGATATGGGAGTCATTGAGAAAACACTTTTAAGTTTCAGAGACTTCAACACTAGCACTACCCAAGAGTCAAACCTTGGACTTCTCAAAAGAACTATTATCAGCTGATCAAATAGAATCCTCCTGAAACTATATATAAGCCATTGTGAAACCAGACCTGGATTTTGGAACCCATATTCCCAGTCAATTCTACAAAAGAGAATAGGGATAATTGAAGGACTACAGAAAAGGGTAATAAAAAGTATTTCTGGACATGGTCTGAAATCATACACTATGAGGTTACATGCCCTTTAATGAACATCTCTGGATTTCCAATGCAAGTGCAGTGACATGCCACTAGCATACAAGTATGTCATCAATAGAGAGAACAAGCTCTTCACACAACTTGCCAACCAAAAACTAACACAGGGTCACTCAAAGAAGCTCCATAAACCCTCTGTCACCCAAAGAATCAGACAAGAATTTTTCAACCAAAAGATCATATATGATAGGAATAAACTGAGTGAGGAGATGGTGACCTCTGCATCAGCTGGAGTGTTCAAAAGAAAACTAAACAAATAATGTAAACCTAACATTTAATATAAAGATGAGGTCACTCAACCTTTGTGTCTTAACTTAGTAATAATTATAACAATAGAAATCAAGACCATAACTAGGAGGATGGTGCCATCTGTATTAGATTGTATTTCTTCAACACTTTCCTAGTTAAAAGCCATTTCACCAGACTATTAACAGGGCAACTAACCAACCTTTGCTTGTGTTAAACAACTGGTGCCATCTAATAATGGAGCTAACCAGATTCAGAAAAGGACTTCATTTTGCTCTGAAGCATGAACTAAGGTAATATATCCATTTTGTCTCAGCTTCTAGGATATGATACAATTTGGCACAAACATAGACTCAATATAAATTGAGAAACATAACAAATTCAAGAACACATCTAAAGGCTATGGAAATATAGGTTTACAAAGGAAAAAAATTAAATAAAACATTCCCTCTTGCCTGGATTCAAAAATACAAATTCAGCAACTTTGACAGGGCTGAACTGTCAGTTTACAACCATTTTCTGGTCAATTACTACTTTGATGTTCCCACCTTAGTAAGAGATGACTTTGCAGTTTAATCTCAATCAGCAGAGAATGACTGCAGAGAATTTGTGCTCACACTCAAATGAAGAGCAGAAAAAAAGAAGCTAGGGAATAGCAAGACAGATAAGAATCAAGAAAAAGGAGGCCATACTCCCCAGCAAGTGTCTTAGAAAGCATTGCTTGTGCTTCCTTTTTGCTGTCAAATGTCCCATAATAATGGGGGTATGGGTATAAAAGAAAAATGAAACCAAGGGGAAATTTTGGTCACAACATTCATAAACTTAATGGTTTATTAATTAAATTAGTTAAACCAGTTAATCAGTTAAATCAGTAAATCAGTTAAACCTTAATTAAACCAGTAATGGTTTCTACAAGAACCAGTATGGATTACTCAATACATAATTGCATATTTTACATTAGCTAACTACTCAACAATGACAACTATCCAATTCATACTGTAAAATTTGCAAAAGAGTTGGTTTAAATCAATACAGTCTATATATGCACATTATCAAATTAGCAAACTAGTATGTTATCAACATTTTGCCTGCTTACACAAGAGTTTAATTAGTCAACTAGTTGGCTGAAATCAAGCCAGCAGACACTGATTAGCTAGAGCTAAAGCATTTTATATGTAGTCATTCTGAAATTATTTAACTTGTTGGTTATCAAAAAATTCTGTATACATGCAAATATATTAGTTAACTAGTAGCTAGCAATATGGACAAATCTAATGTGCACTGGTCAGTGATAATAGGGATGTGGGATGTCTGTTGCATCCCATTGTGTGAGCCATTGTTTAGTTGCCCAGTCCTTGTCAAAATTTGATTTAAAGCAGCCAATGGTTGTTGATCCCACTCTCATCTTGCTTAGACTATTCCACAGATGTATAATGTAGTTGTAGACAAAATGGTTTCATTTTCTTGCCATGGCCTTTTACAAAACTGCTTTGATGAATGACCTCTGGTACTTGACAACCAGGCAGGCTCAACCATGTCTTCATTGTCAGACTGAAGCAGCTTGTAGGTAATAATCATGTCACCTCTTTGTCAATGGTATTGTTGGAGTTAGTAGCTTAAGGCTCTTCAGTTGGCATGTATACTCTTTATCTTTGAGGCCCTTTATGCATTTTGTTGCCTGTCTTTGGAAAGATTCAAGAGACATCTGGTCTGCTTATTAATTGGCATGGTGACAGTCATGACACACATTCCAAACTCCAATATTGGTCTCAACATGCTCTTGTAGAGTTTAGTAATGATTGCTGAGGATCTACTGGTGATTGTGTGTTTGATGATACCAAGAGTTAGGTTAGCCCCTGCTACAGCAGCTTGGGCATGGCAGTTGAATTTAAGGTCTTCATGAAAAACAACCCCCTAATCTCTTTCTGAAGTACTTTTGGAAACTGGTTGTCTCTCACTGGCATTTGATAATATTGAATATTGTCATTCCAGGTTATTTCCTCCAAAATGGAGAATCTTGCACTTTTCAACATTAAACTCAAGCCTCTATATATTGGCCCATTTGCAAAAACTGTCAAGATCTGAATGTGATGAGGCTACTCCATGTTGTGTATCAATAGGAACAATAAGTTTCAAGTCATCAGTATACAAGCTAAGTTTATTGGCAACATTTATTGGAGAATTACTAATGTAGATAAACACCTCTGCTATTTCAGAGTAGAAAGCTCTACCATCTTCACTCAAAACTCTGACCTGCTGCTTTCTTCCTTTCAAGAGAGACATTATCCAGTCCACCACACCCACTTCGTTTCCCATTGTTTTTAGTTTCAACTGGAGCCTTTGATGACAGACTTTATCAAAGGCTTTAGCAAAGTCTAGCAGAACCATATCTACTGGGAGTCCTTGGTCAAGGAGCTCAGTTACATGATTGTATGAGTCAATCAGATTAGTTTCTACTTATCTACCTGGTTGGAATCCATGTTGTTATTTTGATAGAAGGTTATTTGTGACCAAATGTTTAAGTACAGCAGCATTTACAATACCTTCTATGATCTTCCTAACAGCAGAAGTAATGCTAATTGGCCAACAATTGGGAGCTTTGGCCCTGCCTCCTCCTTTGTGTATTGCAAGATATGGACAACTTTCAAGTCCAAAGGAATGACTTGGGCATCAATAGACTTTTGGAAGAGCCTTGAGAGTGGCCGTACTAATTAGGCGTGAGCTCTTTAAAGAGTTGTGGATGAATGCCATTTGGCCCAACAGACTTATTTGGATTAAGCACTTTAAGCTGAAATTCAAGCTCAGCCTTATACACTATTATCAGAGACACTTGAGCATTAAATACATAGTGTGGTGGGGTTGGGAGGGGGGCAACGTCTGAGTGTGTGAATACTGATGTAAACTGGTGATTCAAGGCATCAGCAATTTATTAGGGGAAATTTCTTTTGGTTTCTCCCATTCAATTGGGAGATCCTTCTTCTTCTGGGAGATCCAATTGAATTGCATCTGGGTTTCTTCTCCTTCTTCTTGCTATTCTTTGTCCTCATCTTAGGCAAAATTTGTAGGTTGTTTTCACCCTAGCTCCAAAAATACTACTATCTTTGTAAACTGTTCCCCAATAAATTATGGAAAAACAATCAAAAGTTCAATTTTGAATAACTGGAGCATTTCTGTGTTGTTGTTTTTTTTTCAAGAATATTGTTCATGAGTAAACTACATTCCATTTCAAGGTAACAGCATGTTGTATTCAAGTACACATCACCTTACCTTAACCTTAATCCATTTGAGAGCTTTAAGGTCCTTAAAGCTAGGTTACATATGTTCCATTTCAATGCTATACCTTGCAGAGCTTGTCCCATCAGTAAATTTTGGAGGAAATTATACAAATGGAAAGCAGCTTAGATGTATATCAAATGAGTACATAGCAGGATTAAAAAAAGAAATAAAAAGAAACAGCTCATTTGGCCAAGCAAACAAGATGACTCATAGGAATATATATTTATGCATAAGAGTTTTTGATAGCTGACCAGTTTAGGTAATTTTATAATGTCTATATACTAAATGTTCTTTTTCTTTATTTCAGCTTCTAAACCTTAATTTTAACCAATCAGTTGACAACTTAGCTCTAGACTGAATTTGAATTGTATATATGGGTGAAATTCAAAGCAAACCAAACTGGTTGGCTAATTTCACAATGTATCTTTACAGTACCTTGATTTACATGAGTTTAGACTAGCTAGCTGGTTGAATAACAAAACATTCCTTTTATACCTGTATATTGTCAGTTATATTAACTACCTAATTCTGTATATCTAGTGCTAGGCTAAAGATTATTTTTCTATGTTTAAACAGTAAAGTGCTTATTTTACATTAGCAATGTGGTGAATATCCCTGAATAATCAATGAAGTAATAGTAGTTGACCTAATAAACTAGGTATTTGACACTCAAGTATCCAGCATACTGATAAGATAGTGTCTAGTAGACTGGTATCTGGTTGGCTATAGGCAGTGGCGTTGTGAGTAAACGAGGGGGAGGGGGCAGTTGCCCCCCCCCAATAATATGAAATGTAAATTTACTAGAGTGGCTATAGGCAGAGGCGTTGTGAGTAAAAAGGGGGGTGGGACAGTGGCAGTTGCCCCCCCCCCACAATAATATGAAATGTCAATTTACTAGAATTTATTAGATAATAATTACTAGAAACTAAAATTTATTAAGTAGCTTTAAAACTGTTGCTCATTTTAAGTATCAAATTCGCTCTTTATTTTGAGCAGATATTTTTAATTAATCAATGCTCATTTTTGACATAAGGAAAACTAGAAAAATAGCATTTCATTACATTTCATAATATGTTCCACATTAATAATTTTCCAAATATACTGCCTTTAAAACCTTATCACCAAGTAAAAATGTGCGGTTAGTTAATGGCAAAACTGAAAAATGTTCTATGCTTGGTGTTTCACCACATTTACTCATTTCAATTTTTCACTTGAAATTTAAGGTGCTTTTACTTCCTAAAACCTATCAGTTCAAGATCAGATTCTCTTGTTTAAAGCTTTCAAACGTGAACATAAATACACCCTCTAAGTCTGTAAATAGGTCGGTAATGGAATCATTGAAGAATAATAAGGTAGATGTACAGTGAATATAATTTCCTGAATGAAAATAAATCATTAATAAAGAAAATAAGACTTTTATAATGATATTTGCACAATAACTAGATATGCCCAAATGGTTGTAGTTTGGTCATGGAATTTGATAGAGGGGGATTTGCTCCAGACATCATTTAATTGTTTTAATTGCTATTTCCAGCATTTGATTGAAACTCTGATTCTCTTATTTGTCATTGAAATGCCAAATAAGTACTAATAATATCCTATTTCTTGCATTTTGGATTCACATACTAACACATAAATATTTAACTGTCTCTAAGTACAATACTATGCTGACTTCTTACTGTATTTGCTTTTCTAAATTTTTCTCTTAACCAGCTCCAAAAATAAGAACTGATATAAATGTGCTGAGAGTTAGACTGAAATTAGTTGTATTTTACACAATGCCAGCACAACTTTTAGGACATTTATCTTTGCATCAGCATGCTGTACAAAATGTCTGCTGAGAATAGAATAAATGAATTTAAACAAAATATGTAGCCTATATTTTTCTCACAATATAGAAATTTTGGTAAAGTTCTACCAAATCATATTATTGATTTAGGAAACAAGTTAATACACAATTTGATGCCTTTTTCTATGCTTATTACGAATATGATAAGGATTTCTATCGGTAATGATTTACAGCCCCCCCCCCCCGATATAAGCCATTAATGAGGTAGGTTGGGTTAGGTATAGCCGATCTCGGGGGAGGGGGGCTGAAATTCATTTCCGATAGAAATGCTTATTATATTTGTAATCAGTGTAAAAAAGGCATCAAATGGTGTATTCACTTTATTCCTAACTCAATAATATGATTTTGTAGAACTTTACCAAAATTTTATGTGCATATACAAGCAGTACCACAACCCATTCTTCTTTTCTAATTTTGTCACTTTTATCATACAGCACTAGGAGACCATGCTTTACTTGTGTAGAGAATCATAGAATCATAGACATAACAATATTCAGTGTAACACACTCCAGGAATGTATACCCCCATACCCTGATTTACACAAGACAAAATTTTGTGTAATTTCTATAGAATATAATGTTTCACAATCTGTGATAATACTTTAATTGTTTCTAGGCATTTACCCCCCTGAGGAAAATACCCCCAGACCCCCCCCCATCAGTAAATACCCCCTGAGGAAAACACCCCCCCCCCCCATGGAAAAGAAGGATTCATTCCTGAAATTTGTGATCACTAAACACTCAACTTTCCAATATAGCAAGAGGCTGCTAAATCACCAAGAATTTGAGGCTACCAGAAAGATCACAAGAGCAGCAATATCAAGATGCCCTTTTATCTTCTATCCTGTCTTTATCTGGAGAGCTGCTACTCTACGCATTTACTAGCCTATGTCCCCTTCAGGAGAGCCTTAATTAGTGTTCATAGTAGCCTAGGTTAGGCTAGGCTATTTACCTCTTAAGAACAGTTTATCAGGCCAATATTTAGGTTATGGATTTACTCCCAAACGTTTCTTTGCCTAGCTAACCTTTTTACGAGACTCCAATAAGCCCGCAAATTTTTACCATCTAATTTTAGTTAAATTTATGTGTAACATCCACAAAAGTAGCCTAGAATACAGAATCCTTAGACATTCTCACCCATATGTTTAAAAGGAAGTGATAAAGCAGATAAAAAAGGCGACCTACAGACAAGAGCGGGACCAGTTGATTTGTAAAGATTGTACAAAAATGTACTTTTGCCTTTTGCCCCCTGCAAGATTTTTGAATTCAGGAAGTGAATGAAGACACGTGCTTTTATAGTCTTTTTCTTCAAGATGTCTTTAGGTAGCGTTTGCGTCGCCATGGCTCAATATTCCAGGAAATAATTGATTAGGGATGCATGTGCACTAAAATTCTCCAACTCGTTCAAGAAATCGTGCTGAGGTACTTCAGGTCAGCATATTTTATCTTAGACTTCAGAAAATTTTAACGCAAATTTTATCCAAAAAACAACGATATTAAAAATTGCCCACACTTCGCTACGTTTTTCAGCATAACGCACCAAGCGGGAACCAAAGGATGCTCTCGGCGTTTTCAGCCGTGTCTTTATTATAGCCTTTTTTAAAAAGATAGGCCGAGCGAAAATAGCTTTTTGTTCACCAGATTTGACTTTTCCTAAAAAAACCAATTCAAATACACCTAACTTATTTGTATGCCTTAACATATACTAGAACTACCTGAAAACGCACAAAAGCTAGGCGACTGCGCCTGAAAAATCTATTTTTAAGACAATTCTTCTCGAATAGCATACAACTTTCCGTAACCGTTGTCACTGATTATAGTCAGTGCACATTCATGGTAACTAGGCAGGCAGATAGGGTTTAAATTACTTATGAGTTTTGGGATTGGGACTAAGTAGTGTTCAGGGTATCTGAAAAGAAAAACTGCAAAATTGTTTGCATGTCAACTACCGTTTTCAGGGTCCAAACCTACTCCTCATATTAGAAACTGGGCTGAAACTCAAAATTTTTTGTGAATATATGCTTCATTTAATATCACTACTCTATATAAATTGAACATAGACATGTGGCATCAAGTTTTTTTTATGCCTGATAAAAGAGAGATTTCAAAGGGAACTTTATATCTTACATATGGTCCAGTGGTGGTTCGTGGGGGGTGTGGGGGGCGCGCGCCTCCATAACGTAGTCTAAAGTAGTGTAATTTACTTATTTAACGCATTTTTGCGTTAGTTAAACATGCTCCTAACGCAAGTCTATCGGATCAACCTATCTTGCCCCCCCCCCCTCTAAAAAAAAAATCCTGAATCCATCTTTGATATGGTCTAGATAATTGTAAGTGGCGTTTGTTGATTGTATTGGTGAATGATGAAAATATTTGAAATTTTATCTTTTACCAATCGGCTTGAAACTTATAGGGGATGTAGACAAAGCCAAGAGAACCTAAATGAAGACAGAAGATTCTTGCGTTACCCTGAGAAACTTTATTATTTTTTTTTATAGTCAATTGGGCTAAAGATCATAGTTTAACTGGGGTTTATTTTCTCTATTTCATTTAGACATGCATTAATTGATTACCGGGTTCAACTCCACTTGGCCAACTTTAGATAAAAAAGGAAGATGAAGAAGTACCTTTACTCTTCCGTTGCTACAACACATCATTGATTCTAGTACTCATTGGTAAATACATTAGTGGCATTGATACTTCATGACGTAATAGTGGAACCTAAAATTCTAACCCTTCTCTTAAACTTTTGTTTATAGCGCCTTTGTCCCTTGATCTTTATCCACTTTAGCCTCTTCCAGGCTAATTTATCTTCTATGGATTGCCTCCCCATAGTAGCATAATATTTGTAGGTATAAATATATAACGATTTGGAGGTAATAGACTTTACATTTTGTGCAAGTTTTCGACTCATGCTGATAGAAAAGTGTTACTAAGTGCTGAAAACCATGTTGTGACCAGAATGGGGTCAGGATGTCACAAAGCCTCCATTGAACTTGAGGTCCCAGGGACTTCTTGCTTTACGGTTCTAAGCCGGCTTAAAAGCTTCTCCTTCATGCACTGGTTCTGGGACCATTGCTTTTCCGGAGGTCAAAATAATTTCAATGATTTAAAGAATATGAAAATTGCAACTTGGAATGCTACGACTTTAAAAACAACTATCTTGTCGACATTTTGACTGACAAATTTAGACATTTCGAACTCTACTTATTTGGGGGTTTCAGATGCTCAAAGCCCAGGGGCAGGACACATAAAATTAGGCGATATGGAATATTTTACTCAGGCAGGAAGGATGGGATACATAGACACGGATTAGTGCTCATGATGCATAAGGAAGCTGCTAAGTCCCGTTTAGGCTGAGGAGGTATAAATAATAGAAGACAAATCGCTCATTTTATGAATTAAAAACTGCAAGATATCAGTTATAGTAGTATATGCCCCTGCAGAACCAACTGACAAGAGATAATAGTGACTGATAAACTTCAATTACGGTTATAGGAAGAAATAAAAAGGATCCAAGATATAAATATGCTGTTTTATTTGGTGATTTTAACGCCCAGGTCGATAGAAATAGAGATAGATGGTATCCTAGCCTAAGTAAATTTGGCATAGGAAAAGAAAACAGTAGTAGCTACAGACTGCTGCAATTTTTTAGGTATAACAATCTAGTTATTACCGTAACGATATTTGTTCATAAAATGGCCCATAAGCTAAGAAGGTATATATGTGATGGTAAGACAGCTAACTTCATTGATTATGTTATTGTAAACCGAAGATTGAGAGGATCAATACAAGATACTAGGGTATATAGAAGTGCTGTTATTAATATAAATTAATTAAAAAAACTTTGTCCACAAAATAAGTGTTTCAAGGAAAAGTAACGAACTCAATTAAACCAAAATGAGCAAAAATCGAATAAAATAATATGCCAAGCGTAAAACTACCATAGATCTGCATTAATAAATAAATAAAACCAGACCCCGGTGCGGATCGACCGAACGCTGCCGACGAGAAGCCCGGTCGACCGCCGCCGAAGTGTCGCTACGCCACCGGCGCTCCGCAGGCGCATCGCCACTGGCAGAGGCGGTGGCGTTCGGCTGAATTTGAATTAATTTTGCGGCAATTTTTTATTGCCTCAACCACAAAGTTGGAGCTTTTCTTCCTCGTGTGGTTTAGTATTTCGATTTTCCTGATTAGAAATCAAGCAGGTCTTGCACTATTCCCAAATTTTCGGGTATTTCCCCAAAAATCTATGCGTCACCCCGAAAAAAATGTGGTTCCCCGAATCCCCAAAAATCACGCAATCACAGTGCCACCCCTAGCGATTCATCACCAGTGACTTTCCCTGCCAAATATTACTTTGCATACCATAATTCTTCACTACTCTTTTGTTCGTTAATTTTCGTCTCTTTTGTTACTTTGCATAAAAACGAGACAGCTGCAATTTTCAATTGCAAATGAATGAGCCCTTTTCGAAGTTTCTACAACAACTTCTTCGGTACGAAGTGCCCTGCTCTAAAGGAAAAAAATAATAAACAATACATTGTGCCAACAGCGTTCTTATATGCCCTCAGGGCATAGCTTAAAACCCTTGCCCCGAGGGTTGGGGGGAGTGTCCTCCGCAAAAACATATTTTCTATCTGGAAATCAACTACGCTGAACAAAATGGCTACGTCAAAATTTTGATTGGGTGTGTTTTGGGGAATTATGGGCGTGAGAGGGGGGCTAACTGCCCTCCAATCCCTTTGGACTATTAAAAAGGGCACTAACCACTCCAATTTCCAATCGAATGAGCCCTTTTCGAAGTTTCTACGACAACTCCTTCGATACGAAGTGCCCGGGTATGGAAACAAAATATAAATAATACATTGTGCCAACATCGTTCTTTACTTAGGCAGTGCTATTGCACTGCTTATGATTCTTTGGATCTTATTGAATGCCACGGCGAATCTATGACTCAGTTTTCCGATAGGTCGAGGTATATCCGAATAATTTCGCCTTTTTTGTTGTTGTCTTCGTACCCCCCCTACTCATACCCTCATTTTTTTGTTTTCAAGGAACACTAAGCTGTTTAACGTTATTTTGCGTGTTTGTTTGAACCACAGTAGACAGAATATACCAGTAAGCTTATCGCAGATCATTTCTGGTCTTCGTGAACAAAAAGCTCCTCCCACTTATTTCTGCCTTAGCTTGTTTAGCATGTCTAGCATGTTTATATGCTAGACATTCACCTGTCTAGCATGTCTAACATGTTTATATCTGCCAAAACGTTCTCCGGAGCACTCGCACCCCGGTCTGGGTTTTTATAATGGGTGAGATAGAGAATGATCATACTGGATAATATATGAACTGTGGTTTGAACCATATAGTGACCTAGTTAATTATTAAGTAAATTATTTTTTGATGTAAACCTGAGACGGTATCCTATCAAGGTGGTACCCAGAGGGGTGGGGGTGGGGAGGTATTACGTTTAAATGATAATACCTCAATTTTTTTTATTTTGAAAGCAGGGGTGCCAATAAGTTAATTATCTTTTTTATTTAAAGCAGAGACGGTATCCTATCAAGATTATATCCAGAGGGGGTGGGGGGTTATAGGGAGTTATTATATTTAAGTGATAGTACCTTGACTTTTTTTTTATTGAAAGCAGGGATGCCAAAAAGTTGAAAAGTTGACAAAAATTAACAAGATTTTCGTGAGTTATACTTGATACAGCACTTGTACAGTTTTATCGTCAAAAGGGAAACGGACACATGCGTCCAACCCGTTTTTTTTCTCATTGATGAAACAAGTTTACTTTGAAAACATTCATTCATAAGTACCAGGCAGATTCACACTAAAACGAAATGGTGTGACGAAAGTGATATCGACATCACCACCTAACGTTGCACTCGAGTGACAATGGCACCCTTGGTCCAGTGCCCAAGTTACATTAAAAGGCCAGGTCACAATAAAAGCTTTCAATTTGGGAGGTTCAAGGAGTCTTTGACAATCTTTTGACCTCAAGGTACTAGATGTTGCAACATTCTTACGTATCTACAGTGGTTTAAAAAATTCGATCACCCCACAAATGATTACCAAAAATATGCACAAATATAACAAATATAACATTTGGAATATTATAACACTTTTTTCAAAGCTTTGAAGAAAAGCAAAAAAGGCTAAATACCCCAACTACGCTTGAAAGCTATTTTAAAAAGGAACTCTTTGGAAATTTCCATTGATATGACCATAGCAGAAGCTTTGAGCCTGGGTGGGGATCAAAGAGGAGTCTTTGAGTATTTTGAACACAGGTGACTTATTGTTGCGACTTTTTTGAATTTGTAATTTTTGTGAGCATTTGGAAATCAAAGCTTAAACTCAATAACTGATACTAAGCATCCTAACATTTTGCTTGGATTAAAAGATAGGAACTAGGAAAAAAATCTTAACATCTTACTGGAGATACTTCAGTCTCCATATTATTTCATTTAACTAGATTAAAAACCGATGGGCTTTTCTTTTTTTACCGACGCAAATAGCTGGCACTGCATTTTCCTTCATACCGAATAGACATTTATATGTTTTTTGCTTCACTGTAATTGAAGTGTTCTCGTGTGAAGTGTTGATCATGTATTTTTCAATTTGATAAATTTACTACTTTTAGATGCAGTTTATAATTTAGCTGATATTAGGTATTTATGAGTTTATAATTTGGAATGAATCCCCAAAAGAAAAAAATGAATAATATCCAAAAGAGCAGCCAAAAGCAATAAAAAAAAGTAGCAGTCCAGCCTTAGCCTACATGACATACTCTATAAAGAAGCCAAAAAAAACTTTTAATTTTTTTTTTTAATTGTTATTAAAAACCAGTTTTTAATGCAAGGAAGGCTTTTAAGGAATCCAAAAGAGCAAAAAAAAAACAACAAAAAACAATTAATGTAAAAGTCGCCCATTTCCACTTTTTTAAAGGTGACAAAACAGATATAGGCAAAGGGCATTATGAAAAAATTAAGCTTCTAAGTTCAAACTCATATTCAAAGTTTTTACCCAGATAACTGACGAATTTTTTAATACGGTATTGGAAGTTTTGTATGCAGTAATGCTCGCTGAATAAACACTACTAATTTTGATAATTATTTATGTTAAGAATACATAGCTAATAGATACTTCAACTATTATGCAAGCGTTCTGAAACGCCACAGCCATTTCGTTTCTACCAGATTTCTACTTCTCTTGAAGAATAACGAAGAAGACCAGTTTCCAGCCAGCGACTTGTGAAGTTTTGAACTCATGAATAGGCTCGAATCTGTAGTAAATTTCAGCTGTGATTTGAGAAAGACTGATGAAAACAATGTTTGCGGCCAACATTGATCGCGCCGGCGGCACGCCGCTGATATCTTACCGGCGGCGCGGCGCACTGTTTTTGGCCCCGCCGCCACCGGTCTTCCCTCATCGGCGCGGCGCCGGGGTCTAAATGAAACCCAAAACGAACAGAAATTACAATAAATAACCGGGTCAAACTCAAAACGAACAGAAATTAACATGAGTAGGGCTCAAAACCCCTATGCCTTCCCATGGCCAGAACATAATATGCACTTTACTGAAAAAATATATACATTTTTACTCTTATAACTTTAATAAATCAAATAACATTATCATTTTGATTACTAAATACCGGTGTATGTACATTAAACGGACAATACGCATTCATTTGTTAAGACAGTTTAGTGGAAAAATCCATCGTTGACAAAAATAACGCACACGAGATCGCATTTACCAATGTGTATGTGCCACCGCACAGAAGAGGTGCGAACTACAAAAAAGAAGAGCCTTTTTCTGGTCCCAAAATTATTGTAACTAGGCAGCCAGGAGGGCCGGATGAAACCAATGGTTTTAATAAAGAGTATTTTGAAAACTTCCATCAAACACCTGATGGCGTTGATGACAGAAGCATATCTCCATAACGAAATTCTGTCTGATAAATTAGTCCCAATTAAATTTTTTGTACTCTTATTTGTGTTGAAATGTGTTTGATATATGTATAAAGAGCCCAAATGTTGTAAATTATAGTTATAATGAATGGTAGAAACAGCGAGACATATAAGAGTTGCAAGGTCAGATGTGAGATACTTGAAAGAAGCCAGCTTCTCGGTAAAACTCCAGTCAGTTCTTTGGTGCCTAGGTTGGGCCCCTCAGCAGTGATGTCAATTGACGAAAATTTATGGAAGAGCACAAAAACGTTCAAAATCAAGGGGTGGTTAATCTAATAGATTTTTTTTTCAGATGAAATTTCAGAAATAATATTTTTCAATGAAAAAAAAAAAAAGTATATTTCAAAATCTATGGGGAGGGAGGGGAGGAGGAAATCTTGAGAGGTGGTAACATCCTGCTTATTCACTGCCAAATTGACTAGGTAAATTATCAGGGCAACATACATCATTAGAAGCAAAACATTCAAGGGGGGTTGGGCGCAAAAAAAACTTAAAAGTAAGAAGTTATGACGAAAACAAAATTTATGGGATTTCCGAAAAAGAGCTTGATAACCCTCGCAGACAGTAGCTGATCGAAATCAAAAGCAAACCAATTGATATGTCTGAAAGTTTTGCCTAGTCTCTGGTTGTCTAGTCGTTTGAAAGGATTGGATTTAAAAGGGGACAAAATTAATGAAAAGTAGAGTTACATTAAAATAAGAAATTTGAATTAACTGTCACAGAAACGTAAATATCAGAAAAAAAGGGTTTTTTTTCGTAAGTTTGACTAGTTTGACTAAGCTTGACTAGTATTTTTTAAAATAGATTTTAATTAAAAAAGTAGCACAGCTTAAATTGTTTCTCGTTTTCAGTAAATTGAATTCAAAATTCACACACATCGTTTTCAGACACTGGCCTTTAGGGGGTAGGCATTGAGTGGTAACAATGAAAAAATGAAAAAGTTGTGAATTTGTCTGTTTACTAGTTTGTGTGAAGAAATTCGAAAAGCAAGTCCTATTTACATTGGCAATGCTATTATCGGTATACCCCACATTTATTTCGTTTGAAGAAAGAGCAAGAGAAGACAGAATCAATCGCTGTGAAATTAAAAATAACCCTTTATATTGAAACTTTGTAGCAGAATAATTTATTTAGTAGCTTTTTCATCTCTGAAAATGGAGGGAGCACAGAGGAACTTAAACATCCTTTAGACTTTCTATGGGGTAGCTGTCTCTTTGTCCTCTCCTATTGACATTCTTTTATCAGTACAGTCGCTAACAGTCATTATTATTAATATATATCTACTTCATGATAAGAATTCGGTATGTTTAACTCACTAAATTAACAAAGTTGTATTCCTCTCTGAGAGAATTTCTCGAAAATATTGGGAATCACATGGGGACTTAAGACTGTAACAAATAGAAATAGTTGACGTGTCCTATCTTCTGCTTGGGTGTCTGCCCCATGGTTATTAAATTGTAATAAAAACACGCAACTTTTTCTTTTATTCACAACAATGGTAGCGTGTCTGATAATAATTAAAAAAAAAACAAGTTTTTAAACTGAAAGTAAGGAGCGACATTAAAACTTAAAATGAACAGAAATTATTCTGTATATGAAAGGGGCTGTCCCCTCCTCAACGCCTCGCTCTTTACGCTAAAGTTTTTTATTGTTTTAAAAAATAAAGTTGTGACCCAGAGTCAAACTTTAGCGTAAAGAGTGAGACGTTGAGGAGGGGACAGCCCCTTTCATATACAGAATAATTTCTGTTCATTTTAAGTTTTAATGTCGCTCCTTACTTTCAGTTTAAAAAACTTGTTTTTTTTATTTAATTTCTGATCGTTTTTTAGTTAATGCAGCTTTTATTTTGCCTAACCGTCATTGAATAAGTAAACACAATTTGCATAAAAATTTTACTTTTCTTTTGCTAAATGGTTGTCTTTACAAATTAACTTACGTAACTAACTTCTATATTCGTATATTTTTCTTCTGTCAAAAAATACAAAGTTTCAGATTTTTGCAGATATGAGCTTGAAAACTATGTAATTGGGTTTTCTGATACTCTGAATCTGACGGTGTGATTTTCATTAAAATTATTTCACTTCTAGGGGATGTTTCCCCCCCTCTTTAAAAAAATCGGGTAAATTTTCTCAGGCACATAGCCTTTGATGAGTGATACTAAACTTAATAAAATTTATATATTTAGAGTCAGCATTATAAACACATTCTTTTGATAGATTTATTGACATAAAAATTCCGTTTTTAAAAGTTTCGATTACTATTGAGCCGTATCGCTTGTTTTTTTATTGTTTTTTTATTACGTATATGAAGGGGTTCTCCCCTTAGTCAATACCACGCTCTTTACGTTAAAAGTTAAAAAAATTTTGATTCACAAACCCCTGAATCACAAAGGCCGTTTAATTAGAATAGATAGCTCTTTTGAAAGCACTAAAACAAACTGTAGCACGTAAAGAGCGAGGTATTGACTTGGGGGAGAACCCCCTCATATACGTTATAATTTCTGTTCGTTTTAAGTTCTAATGTTGCTTCTTACATTTCAGTTGAAAAAACTTGTTTTTTTATTTAATTTCTGATCGCTTTTTAAATAATGCTTGGAAATCCGGCGCCCCCTTCATAGAAACGTCCCTTCCCCCAACGAAACATCCTCCACGGAAATCTTCTCCCGAGTGACCCCCTCCTCTAGCCCCCCCCCTCCAGAAAAAATCCTTCCTGAAAATGGTTGTATACTTCCGAATAACCAATAAATAATGCTGACAAGTCCGGCGCCCCCTTCATGGCAATTTCCCTTCCCCCATGAAAACTTCCTTCATGAACAGATCCTCCAACATAACCCCCGAACCCCCCCACCCACCCACAACCCGAAAAAAAACCTCATGAAAACTTCTGTATACTTCCCAATAACCAATACTATATGTTTACATTGGGTAAAGTTCATAACTTTTAGCCCTCCCTCTGGGAACTTCGGGGGATTAAGTCATCCTAAAAGACATATTTTTCATATTTTAGACCATGCTGAACAAAATGGCTATCTCAAAATTTTGATCGGGTGACTTTGGGAAAAAAATAAGCGTGGGAGGGGGCCTAGTTGCCCTCCATTTTTTTTGGTCACTTAAAAAGGGCACTAGAACTTTTAATTTCCGTTCCAATGAGCCCTCATACGATATTCTAGGACCACTGGGTCAATACGATCACCTCTGGGGAAAAAAAACAACAAAACAAACAAACAAATAAACACGCATCCATGATCTTTCTTCTGGCAAATAATGTAAAATCCCACATTTCTGCACATAGTAGCTTGAAACATCTACAGTAGGGTTCTCTGATACGCTGAATATGATGGTGTGATTTTCATTAAGGTTCTATAGCTTTTAGGGGGTCTTTCCCCCTTTTTTTGAAAATCAGCCAAATTTTCTTAGGCGCGTAACTTTTGACGGGTAGCACTAAACTTGATGAAAGTTATATATTTGAAATCAGCATTGAAATCTGATTGTTTTGATATATCTATTGGTATCAAAAACCTGTTTTCTAGAGTTTCGGTTACCATTGAGCCGGGTCGCTCCTTACTTACAGTTCGTTACCACGAACTGTTTGATCACTCTATCTGTTCTCCATGTTTTTTATGGCCAGGTATTGAAATTCTTAAAGATGAAAGGGACCACGACCATTTCCTCTTATGTTTTACTATCAATGTTTCGCCTTCTTTTCCCCAGAAGAAGACTGGCTTCAGCTTCTTTTAATAATAATTATCATTATGGAAGTCAATGTAATAAGGCTGATCGAACTTTATATTTGGTTACTCTGGCAGCTCTGCTCTCTTGTATGAAGAACCCTTACCACTTACCTTGTAGCAGTGCTGATTTGTGTTCATCTCAAATTGTTCATCGTGTTCATCTCCAGTGCGTAAATTCATCTCGAACTTGCACATTACCCTGATAGTTTTGCTTGCCTCAAGCAATCCAAGTCTATTGCAGTCCCTGTTTCGTGGATTTCTTTGAAACCCGAAACTCTTTGTGAGAAGAAAACCCTAACTTAATGACAGTTAAGAATAGGGCAAAGATGTGGCTTTGGTCATGAACCACCCATGGCTGCTTACATTCTGGACATGTTTTCAATATCCAAATTGAAATGAACGTTGAATTAAAAGTTATTTACGAAATGTTAGATATAAGGCCAAAGAATTTCCGAAATATACTTTGTAGCGGAATCAAGCGGTTAATTCTAGTAAGCTTACTCTCAATTCCTCACCGAATTAAATTTCTGTTGTTTCGTGGCTTAATCATTATTCAAAAATGCTCAGTTCTTTGAATTGCGCTGTAAGTTCTCAGTTTTCCAGGATATTCATCTCAATAATATCGACAATTGTGTGCAAAATACACGAGTTCCGGTTAATATCACGTCTTTGTTGGAAAGTATTAAAAGATCAGTGGTTGTTCTGGCCTCTCTTGCGCCCAGGGTGAAATCTTGATTACCCCCCCCCCCGTTGTCTCCCACAAAATTTGCAGGCTAAATTGTAAAAAAAATTAATTTATTAACGATATTATTTCAATTTACTGATTAATTAATATTTTTTTTGTTTAGATTATTTAATTATCGTTAAATATTTTTGATTTGTTTTTATTTTATTAGTTAAACAATAATTTATCAATCATTTTTATTTATTGACTGCGCCCTCTACTTTATTCTAACAAAACTGAAATTTCATAAAATAAAAAATGTTTATAACTGTCAGATTATTTATTTGAAAGTTTGCGCACTTAAATTTCTGCGCCCGGGGTAAGTTCTCCGCCCCTCCCCTAAAACCACCTCTGTAAAAGATTAAATTATAAGTCTCTCTAGATTTGAATGGGATTAGTGCTAATCATTTGAGAGTTTATTCTTCCAGTTAATATTGCCATTTAGACCTGCTTTTTCATATGTTTCTAAGAAGCTCATTAGTGCCTGATTCTTTTTTATGTGGTACTGTCACTTAGTTCTTAAAACTGGGAAATATCCACTCAATAGTACTACCTTTCTATCCCTGTAGCTTGTTGTCTTAGTAAATTATTTGAATATATTTCAGTCCCTTTTATTCAAGATAAGGTAGATAGATTATGAGCCTAATGAATTCGGTGTTTAGTCACGTGTTGGCTATAAACATGCCCATTGGATGCTTGCTACTGTGTTGCAAGAAGCAAACCGACTTAAGAGTGAAGGTCATTTGTGTGCTTTGGATTTATCTGGGATTTTCGATAGTGTTTGCCGTTCCCTATGCCTGGTTTCCTCTAGCGCTGTTAGGTGAAATTAGTAGTGTATTACTTATTTTGAATTATGGTATAAAAATTCTTTTTTTCGCCTGAAGATAAGCTCTCGAGTTTGTGGCAAGATTCCTGTTATATCGGAAGTTAGCCAAGGATGTATACTCTCGCTGCATGTTCTCAAAGCTTCTGTTTAGTGTACTTAAGCGTATCCCACCTTCAAATTTTGAGTTTTTTCGAATGTTTCTTATCTCGCATACGCTGATGATCTCTTCCCTGTTACCCGGTACAAATTCTCATTGTAGAAATCGGTGCTATTCATTCCAAAATTATACCAAGAAATTGGTCAAGTTGCAACGTTGAACAATGCGCTTATTAACATTTAATTCAAATTCCCAAATAAACCCTCCTTATTTTGATTTATTTCCAAAACTTCTGCTGATTCTATCTGGTGACTAGGGATTAAAATTTGTGGATTGCTCACTTCATTCGAGTACGGCCATTATCAGATATTGAAAATAAGCTGAAACTAAGGTACGCTAAAATCGTATCAAATCGTGCTGGTGTTTGACCCAAAAACAATATATATATATATATATATATATATATATATATATATATATATATATATATATATATATATATATATATATATATATATATATATATATATATATATATATATATATAAATAATTACAGAAAACAAGGGAGGAGGGTGATTTTCAGTCAGGTGATTTTTCAGCTTTTTTATGTTTTTTCGTATATATGTATTTTTTTTTGTCAAACGTCATGTATAGCTAGATTGGTCTTAAGTCGCGATAAACACAAAAAAGCATTGGTTAAAATATATTTCAGTTCTTACGATCAAGCAGCTCTGTATGGCCAGTATCTACATTTTGTTTAGTCTTACGATGTCAGTGATGTTCGGATTATGTATTTTAGATTTTACAAGTATTTGTTCTACCTGCTTTGTACATAGTATAGTATATTTGACAAAAAAAAAACCCACAGGGCCAAGGCCACAAAAAACATACAAGTACAGTTAACAACTTACAAATAAAATTAAAGGATACAAATTAAACTTTTGATCGAAATGATCAAAGCACAGAAAAAACATTCAAAAAAACAAATACAAATAAAGTCATCACATAATACCCTAACGATGGGTTATACCCACACGAATGAACAGCGCAAGATTTTTAATACTATTAACACACCCATTTCCTGACAACAGGAAAATTATATAGGTTCTTGGTGGTCCTGATATTTTAAATGGTCTTGCCAGGCATTTGATCAAGCTTAAAGAATATATCTATGCTACACAGTGGTGTTAATTACCGATTTACATGGCTAGTTACCGTAGCACGATACATTTTCAGTGATTTTGGGTTGACTTGTTTTTGTCAGCATTTTTAAAAGAAATAAAATTTACATCGGTACAGTTTAGTTACTTCGTAAATGTTGCCTCTATGTTCTAAATACCCCTGATAATATTAATAGTGGCCCAGCCCTCCCTTCTGCAATGGCCCCTGATTACAGAAGTAATAAGTAAAATGCTTGGCTGCGTAAAGAATAAGGTTTTTTATACACAATAATTTTACAATATTAAATAAATATTATATAAATACTACATTAATTTTATAGCCCCATGACGTCGCTGGATCCTTATGTTCCAAAAAGTCAGATGATTTGTATTCTGGCTATTCTGGCTACTGTAAGCTGTCAAGACTTGTTGCAGTTCATTGCACCCTGTCGGTCAGCCATGGAACATATAAAAATAATAAAAGTTGACACTCCTAATCAGTATATGGCTTTACTCAAATTTAAGTGTCAGGTAAACTGGTTTCCTGTTTACATTCTGTAGCTTTAAAAGAGTTGTTTTCTTGTCCCATAACTAGGTTGGTAAATTCTTAAATTTGTAAAAATGTTTTTATTAGATTGCTGCGCTTATCAGAAGTTTGCTTAAAGGGCATATATAACAGGTATATGTATATACATTGTTTGTACCCTGTAATCTACATATTAACCTATCACTAACTATTTATTATACAAAAATAGGTTTCAAAGATATAATTTATCCACTGTGTATTAAGTTTCCTTTGAGATCCAAATGAACATAGAGCTATAGATTCAAAGTAACTCTAGCAATAATTAAACAATATTCCTTATTTTCTTTTTTTTGCTTCATTAGGTAATGTTCTTTTTTGCTTCATTAGGCAATGTTTTTATTTTTTGATCCCACATTGTCTCCTCTCAGCAATACTAACTTCTTTATATACCAAAAATAATTATTTTTTATGTAAATATGGAAGAACCCTTGGCACTGTATTGTCATCCAGAGATCAATCCACTGTGCCACCACGAGGCTTAATTTAAGAAAAGCTTTCAGAGGGAAATGAGACTATTTAAATTCTGCGCCAAGAAGTCGGGATATTATCTTTAATGAATGCTTTTGAGCACTTTAATTTCTAAGCTAGAACTCTTCTATTGTGGTACACCAAATTTACTTGCTTATTAATTCATTTATTTATAACCCACACAATACAATAGTAAGTAATGGTGGGGTAAGGAAATTAAACAAAGTATCTGAGGAAAAGGTATAATCATGAGAAAATCGGGTCAAAGGGCAGTATCTCTAACCTTTGAAATTATATTGGAAACATGTAAATTACTCCTCGGAAAATGTTAGCTTTATCCAAGGTGGAAGATAAAGGAAAATTTTTGAAAACTTGACATATTTATCCAGATAGAATTGGGAATGAACATGATGCACAATAGACAGAATAACAGAAGCTTGAATAAAATTTGGCCAGATTTGTCTGTTATAGTTTCCTTGGTTTGTAGCAACCTTTGCGTAACCAGTGCGGGTGTTTTTACGGATATCAGAAAGAGATAGATACAACAATGAAGACACTAAATCACTGGATATAATCGACACGAGGGATTGAAGGACCAATTGGGTACAAATCGACTTTTCTATTGCTTCTTCAGAATAAAAAGGTGTATGTTTTTCCTTTATTTGTACTGATTGTAGCATTCTTATTTTCCTCTCTCAAAAACACAAACGTTTTAATTTATATTAGATGAAGCATTTTCATTCCATCTTTTTTCCACATTCCCCTATTATTATTTCCCTATTATCTTTACTTCCATTCCATTTCCCTATTATTTTACGTGAATCCCTGGGCCAATCTGGCATTGTTGACAGTCTGAAGTGGCTGTTTTACAAAGTCGTATTTTCAATGATTCTCCTATATAATGTGGTATCTATTACAAGCGTTTCTTCCTGTTAACAACAGGAAGAGCCTGAAATTAACGTTCTGACTTTTGAGTTTTTTTATTTTTTTTTTAATTAGAAATCCCACCGTAAAAAATAGAAATCTACTAAGTTATTCAGCAGCCAATAATTTTTTTGGGGAAACATCGCTAGTATTTATTAGAAGCAATTGCAATCCATTGACGAGAGATTCAATTTACAGTGGACAAGGTTTTGTAAGAAGAAAAAATTAAGTTAGAGGACAAATGGGAATACCGCGGAGATTTTTTGTTGACAAAATTTTTTGGCCTTTTCTATATCGAATTTGGTAGCAATCCTTAGCACCGTAAGGCTTGGTCACGAAGAGTACTTCTTCCTGTCAATACTTGATCCAAAGTAGAATGGACTACGGGCCATATTCCATTCAACCCTTGGCTGTGAATTCTATTTCTAAATCCATCAGAATATAGCCACAAGTTGGGGTCTGCCTGTGCTGGTAACGCCCACGCTGTTCTGTATTCATCGTTACACCAGGGATACTTTTTTTTATTACAATAGGACGCTTGAAGAAGCATCATCTTCATTTCAATGTTCTGGTCACGTAGATTTCGACAAGTTTGGGCGGTTAGTTATTCTCAGTAAAACTCAACATTTTAAGAGTAAATGATGGGTAGGATTGAACGGGTAGGATTGTCGTTTACTAGTTCATGGAAAATTCTTCTCGTGAGAGTCGCCAGGTACTTAAGTGGCATAAAGCTTTAAAAATCTGTTTTCGATAATGCATTGTCTTAATGGCAAGAAAACACAAACCGCAAGTATCAGTGAAAATCGAATCTATCGCAACTAAGATGCAACTGGATGGCTAAATACGATATAATTAAAGCTAAAAATATAATATGCTTCGTTGCCTGTTTGGGGTTTGTTTTTAAAAAGTAATTGATAATTTAAAGCTGAATTCACATGTCTGCCCAGGTAGAGACCAAATTCTAAGGTAAAATTATTTTCGAACAATCATGCCTCTTTTCCATCAGACATTCTGATTGGTCCTAGATGAAGTTGTCTTGACACCAATGTCTGGACAAAGTAAGAAAAAGGTTAGTAACGAATAAATAAAAATTAGCATTTCTTAGAACTGACTAAAATACTAGTAGAAAAATATAAGTAAATATAAATATAAGAAAAACAAATCAATAAAAACAATCAAAATAACATATGATATAAATATCATCGATGCCGTAACCACGATTCTTTTTATCGGGGGGGGGGAGGGGTATAAAAAATCGAAATACGCAATCAAAGCCGGCCCGATACTTCAGGCAGGCGGGCAAGCTCTGTTAAGCTTTGGACTGGACGCTTATTTGCCTGTATTTCCAGGCAACTTAACGGTCATGTGTCAATTCTAAAATTGGGCCAACCTGCCTGATACTCTAGGCGGCCGTGTCCGTCATGATTATATTCACATTATATATACAAAACAGACAGAAAGACAAAAATTGTGATGAACTTAAGTTGGTTGTTCTCTAATATAGATTTTCTTTGTTTGATGTGAAATTACAAACAGGAAAAGGCCCATGGTTTTTTCTTAATTGGAATAGTAAGAGACGACCTGGCTACAACCTACAGTTATGGCGTCACTGATCAATTTTTAATATGAAATATGCAGTTTTTGCAAAAAATTGATTCTATTTTAAAAATAATTTGTTTTAATTACAAAAATGCCATTGAACAACTCTCTACGATGTTTCAGTGCCAAGCTATCTGTGGAAAAGAAAAAAATGCTGTTTAGGTAGAATGCGGTAGTAGCTGCCACTTTTCTTGATTTTCAAGCCAATATATTTCCCTTGCTGTTCAAGCAAAGGGACAGAAAGTTCCCTATATATGGGTTTCGGACAAGGCGGTTCTAATGGTGTACTTTTTGTTTCGATCTGACTCTATTTCTAGGAGTAATGGGTTATTATATTTCTCAAAATTGGACATGATCGTCTCTTACTAGGTTGCTAGCTACCGCCGCAACCCGGAAAAACTGAAAAGAAATGGAATATCATTTTTTCCATGAAAAAGACTATTTCAATAAAAACGAACAGAAATTAATTAAAAAAAAAATTTCCAACAAAACAAGTTTTTCAGAGAAAAGTAAAGAGCTCCATTGATCCAAGAATGAGCAAAAAATAAAGTCAAATAATCTTCCACGCGTAAAAGTACCACAAATCACTATCAAGAAATAAATGAAACTCAAAACGAACAGAAATTACAATAAATAGGCAAGTCAAACTCAGAACAAGCAGAAATTAACATGAGTAGGGCTGATAACCACCATGCCTTCTGATGACCAGAACACAATTTGTGCTTTACTGAAAACAAAATATGTTTGAAATGTTTTCACTAGTCTTACTTTCATAAGTGAAAAATAATTAAAACTTTAAGGAATAAATATCAGTATGTCAATTAAACTGACAATCCATGGTAATTTTTTTTTCAGTAAAAGGCAAATTGTGTTCTAGTATTGAGAAGGCATTGCATGGAGATTATCAGACCTACTCATGTTAATTTTTGCTCGTTTTGAGTTTGACTCAAATTTTTATTGTAATTTTGTTCGTTTTGAGTTTCATTTATTTATTAATAGTGATCTGTGGTATTTTTAGCTTGGAAGATTATTTGACTTTATTTTTGCTCATTCTTGGCTTAATGGAGCTCTTTACTTTTCTTTGAAAAACTTGTTTTGTGAAGTTTTTTTTTTAAATTAATCACTATAATAATCAAGATTGAATGGATAGATCTAATTTAAATAAACTGAATATCTGATATATGATGATGTTAATTTCTGGAAACTCGGCAAACCAAGATTTTATTCTACTGTATCTTTGTTCTTCAATGTTGTAAATACAGAAGAAAATATTTCTAACATAATTCGTTTTCAGTGAAGCGAAAATGACGCAATAGTCATTTTCAATTTAGAAATGACTATTAGCTTTACAGTTAGGGAAGGGGACAGTAAGTTTGACTTGAATATTCAATTTATCTTTTACTCGTTTTAAGGTTTATTTATTCATTATACTACTGTTCGTTTTGGGTTCCATTTATTCTTTAATAGTAATTTCTAGTCCTTTTGAGTTTAATCATTATAGGAAGTTATTTCTGATGGTCTTCAAGCTTAATATGACTTTTTACTCTTCTTTGAAAAACTCCTTTTTCGCAAAGCCTTACTTTGTCTTGTGTAGTCAAAACTGGTGAAGGTACGAGTACAGCAACTCGTGACTACAACTGCTGCTACTTGCGACTGTAACTACTGCTATTAGCACTTTGTCTTTGCACTTCGTTTTTTACTTTGTCTTGCGGTTGTCACAACTGGTGACTACGAGTGCAACGACTCGTGACTACAGCCTTTTCTGATTCTAATTTATCGGTTTTAATTAGTGTTTCTTAATTTTTTTTCAACATCCCCCCTCAACATTCCCTGAAAGTTTCAACCAAATGCCATTAACGGTTCCTGGGATATTGTAGATACGCCCTTCTGACAACCAAGATGCACACGGTATTTTTTGATTGAGCTAAAAATCTCCTCAACTCTGAAAGTTTCAACTTTATACCATTACCTATACCGGGATGCACATAGTTGTTTTGATGAAGTTCAACATCCCCCACAATGTTCTCTAAAAGTTTCAAATTAACACCCTTACCTACTCCAGAGATACTGCAGACAGGCCATTTTGACAATCAGAATGCATACTGTCTCTTTTGCTTTAGTTCAATACCCCATTCGAGATTTTCTAAAAATTTCAACTTAGTAGTCTCAGCAGTTCCTGAGCGATTGCAGCTACGCCCAGTAAGAACTGGAAGCAGTAACAACTAAAGACGCATAGAGTCCTTAAGTTCAGCACCCCCCTCAACAATATATGAGTGTTTCAACTTTATGTCCTTCCCTAACTGCTCTTGAAATATTGAAGATATGCCGTTCCGACAACCTGGATGCATATAGTGTCTTTTCATTTTGTTTAATGCTCCCCCCCCCCCCCCGGAATTTTCTGAAAGTTTCAAATTAATACCAGTAGGCGTTCTTGAGATCAATATCAATATGCTCAAATACGCGCTTTTGACAACTTGGATACACCTGATTTAGTGCAACATCCCTCACAATATTCAATGAAACATATAATTTAATAACCTTGGCCATTCGTAAGAAGTTGCAGATAAACCCTTATGACAACCTAGATGCACTATGCTATTTTGACAAGCTGGATGCCGTTGAACTCTTTTAATTTAGTTGAAAAGTTTTAGTTGTAATAGCAGAAGTTCTATTAGTATTTACGAGCATAGTCACTAAAGCAGTAGCAGTGCTATTAGCAATAGTCACAGTCGCAAGCAGCAGTAGCTGTAGTCACGACTTTTTGCACTCGTAGTCACCAGCTGTGACTACTTAAGACAAAGCAAGGAAAAATCGATGTACTCATACATGCGCTGAAAATAGAAATGACAACAAAGTTAACAAGAAATCAATGACACACGACTAAGTCAAGCATGATAAAGCCAATATAAAGTGCTAAGTTCTACCAGACAATTTCGGAAACATCCAAAACTGATAGAAAAGAGAGAGGAAAGTATAAGGAACTCAATAATCGGAAAACTAGGGCGAGAGGTTATATAAGAAGTGACAATTATTAAAACTAAAAAGATATGAAGGAACCCTACTTACGGTTTATTCGTAACGGTTTTGATGAAACCAGCCTTCTAGCTCAATCATTTTTTTTTCATTTAGATGAAGAAACAGAGCGATTTTACTTATTCAGCATTTATATTTCCGTATCAAAGAGAAAGCAGTAGAAAGGATGCAGTAAATGATAGAATCATTTGTTTTTAGTTAATCATTCATTGTTAAAGCGAACTAACATAAGAAAATTCTAACATTTATTAGATACGCAATAATCACTGAAAAGTTTTATCATATGTGGTGCAGAGAAGTTTACATAAAAGCTGTGCACTGCAGTTCTGGTTGTGCATTGGCCTAGAATTTATTCACATGAGGATTGCACTCATTTCGGACCTCCGACTGTACTGACAGTTCTTGGCATAACTTTGGTTATAGCCAGGTGCAACAAGCCCATGTTTTCTGCCAAAAATCATCTGTGACGAACACCAATGGCCTAACTTAGAAGCCTTTTTTATGAGGCTTCATGGATCATGTCCTCTCTGGAGGTACATTTTATGACTTTTCAGTCATTCTGAGGGAAGACTATCTTAAAATTTTAGTACATTGGCACAAGATCAAGCACGAGAGCAGTTGTTTTGCTCTCTAATCAGTTTTGGTACTTAAAAGGGTTCTAGTCCTAGGACTTCCAATTCATGATCAGATGAACTCCCTCCTGAGTTTCTACGACAATTTTTCTATGTAGAAAATGGCCGCATGAAAAAGCATCATGAATAAAAGGAAGACACATCGCCTTTTACTTTGTCAATGCTATTGCGTTGACCCCAATTTGGTAAAGAATAACTAGACAAGCTGTTATATAAGGAAAAATAGATAGTGCATATACCCTTAACTGGACAGCCTGTTTAATAAAATTTATTTCACATTTTTTTTCAGAAAAGCTACCAGTAATCCTAAGTTACAAATATCATTTTCTTTAAAAATGACGATGCTTTGTTGTCCTAGCTTACCTTCCTATTTACGAGGAAAAGTGGAATAAGTGATCCTGTATCGGATTAAGATATGCTCTAGTTAAATCTTCATAATTGAAATAAAAAAAAGCCCTGAATAACTAATGCTCTTACTCCGGCTAGATAACACAGGCTCTTGACTTGCCTGACGCAACCATTCAACACATTGAAGATGTGTGCTGAATACCTTCCGAAAAGTTAAACTCAATTTTTTTGCCATGGAAAGTCTTTAGTTTTACTTGAGAACAGTAGTTGCATTTGAAGCTCTAAAAGCATTTTGAAAAATAATCATTTTAACTTGTCATGGATTATTCTACATAAAGAGCTAATCTAATTATAATTTGTAAATTAGTTCACAAAAGCATCAACTTAACGGAGAGTATTGGAAGTTTTCATTGGAGAGAAGTCACATGCTCAACAAATTTTCCAGGTGACGTTGTTCGGACCAGCCTTGGAGGATAAATATGTCCTCCTGTCAGTAGATATCCATAGGGTTCTCAAAGAACCAAATAAGGGTTTTATTCTGTATTTATATTGATCGATATAAATAGTTCATTTTGGCAGACACTTGGACTAGCAAAGTATTTTCTCATCGATGTCCACTTCATCAAAAATAGCTTTATGGAAGATGCTTTTGACCATATTCAAAAAACAACAATCCTGTCGCAACTTTCTTATAAGTTTTATTCACTCAATATTATTATAATTTCTTTCCAGCGCTACCTTAAGAGATAGGAGAGCAGAAGTAAATCAAGGGCAAATTTCAAGAGATTTGTACAGCACAGAGTTATCATGGCAAAAGTAATGTTTTCAAAATAAATTAACTGAAAAAATTCCTGATGATGGATAAGTGGAATCATTCACCGTTAGAATCGGTGAATTTAAAGGCAAATATTGCAATGCTTTTGTCTTTAAACCCCCCGCTCTAAAAATACGAGTGTTTGCAGTTGATTCTCATGGACAATTATGAGGAGATAGTTTGGCAATTGAAGCAACAAAATATGGATCAGTAGCCTATAGGTGTTCAATGCTCCACTTATGTTTGAAAAAGAAGAAAAAAAAGATACAGACTTTGGGCAAGACTATTGCTGCAATAATGTGCTATTTTTTAATTTAGGTATATGCAATGTAATAAGTCTTAAAAAAAGGAAAACACCCGACAAATTAATAATTCAATAACAGGATGGTGCAGACACAGCCATCTAAAAGAAATGCAATATTAATTAGTCCTGCAGTCTATCAAGCTTCGCTTCTATTTTTTTAACTTTTTCTTTCGTCCAAAGAAAACCGTACAAAATTGTTTTAAGTACGCGCTAAATGTTAACATTACACTTACTTTAGGCATGCAGAATTTCCAACTCCCTTTCATTATCCTCCAATGTGTCAAAACTTTTCAGTCAATGAACTGAAATCACTTCAGACTACCTGCTGATGCTTCTCGGGCGGAGAGAATTAAAACTTAAAAAACTGAGTTTGAGTTGTAATTACCGTCAAGACAGGTTTAATTTATACATAATACGATCGCTGATGAGATTTTTCCGCTAACAGAAGCACTAACTCACCCTGCTGTATCATAGGATGAAATCAGCAACACCACTAAAATTCTTCTTATTGATTTATCTTTGACAATGAGAGAATATACGTGCTGGTACCCTAGATATATATATTTAAATACACATATAAAACACATTCAGCTTGTTTTTAAGTAGTTTTTTTTTGCTCCTGTGGAAAATTGTGCAGAAGCACCTTTAGAATAACCCAAGATATTTTTAATCAAATAAAAAAAAAAAAAAAAAAATAAAAAATAAGTATACACCTAAGCGTATAAGATAAAAATGTAGACAGGCTTAACAAAACCACTTCATAATCCTCTCACATACTCCTGAGGTACATCCACGCTGAAAGGTAACCATAAGAGTCAATGCATTCCTTCTTCACGGGAGAAAATATTATCCTATTTCAAACAGGAAAGAAAGTTTTATACTGAAGACCAGTGGCGGTTCTAGGCCTGGGCAGGGGAGGGGGCAGCTATCCCCCAGATTTTCTGACATTTGCCCCCTTCCCAGTTTATAAGGCCTAAAACCGTTACTGCTGAAGACCTCCACCCCTCCTACATACGTGTAATTCATAGATTCATTTCTTTGGCTTGTTAAGAGTATTAGTCTTATTCTTATTCAGCACTGCTATGCTGATTAAATCCTATTTTTCGGTCTTTTCCTCATCATCATCAGTGATTGAATAATTTTTATTGCTAAATTAAACTACCAGAGATAAGTCTTATGCATTAAACTTTAATTACTATTACCACTACTACTAACAACTCACCGCAGCACCAAGCCGTCTGAGGCCAACACAGCTACACACGCTCCTTCTTTATCCCAATATTCAAAGCCTCCCTTTTTACACCATCCCAGGAAGATCCTATTTCCTTCAAATCTTTCTTTATGACGTCCTCCCACCACAGACGAGGACGACCTGCTTTCCGTTTAGCCCTAGACGGTTGACCGAAAAGGTAAATCTCCGGCAATCTGTCATCCTTCATCCGCAGATCGTGCCCTAGCGAGCTCAACCTTTCTTTCATTATAGCCCTAGAAAGCGGGATTGAACTACATTTTTCGTACAGCCAACTATTTGAAATACGGTCAGTCAGCCGGGTACCCAAAACAATCCTTAGGCAATTGCGCTGGAAAACCTCTAGTAGATCTTCATCCGTTTTTCGGAGCACCCATGCTTCAGAGCCATATTTGACCACTGTCATCACTATAGCTTCCAATATTCTAATCTTGGTTTGCAGACTTATCTTACTATTCTTCCAAACTTTTTTCAACTGTGAAAAAACACCCTGAGCCTTGCTATTCTACTTTTAACATCGTCACGGCTCCCACCGTCTTTGCTAATGGTACTACCAGGGTAACTGAAGCTGCCCACCTGATCAATATTTTCGTTACCCAATGTCACATTTTCATCTTCACTTATTCCTAGCCTTAGTGACTTAGTCTTCTTAACATTAATTTTTAAACCTATTCTAGCACCCTGAACTAGCAAAACCTCTAAAAGTTCATTCATTTTGCTCACTACTTTCATCTAGGATACTCAAATCATCAGCATAATCTAAGTCCAGGAGAGTTTTTCCTCCCCATTTGATTCCGTGGTCTCCCATTGCCTTTCCTGTGCTCCTGAAGGCAAAATCTATCAAATGATCCATATAAAGGACGATAGAGCACAACCCTACTTAATTCTTGATTTAATACAAAACCAGCTGCTAACCTCATTTCTTACCTTAAACGCAGCAGTGTTATTCTCGTAAATAGCACTAATCACTTTAATGTATTTGTCTGGTATACCAAACAGGGATGAGACCTTTGCTCTTCTATCAACAGAATCGAACGCTTGCTCAGTAATCTATCAACCTGAGGACCAAAGGTGTTTGACAACTCAAGCACTTCTCAACTATTAACCTAAGAGTAAAGATTTGGTCGACATATCCTCTATCTTTCCCAAAACCGCATTGTTCTTTTCTCATAACTTTTTAAGCGGGCTTCTTCAGTTTCACTAGTGTCACCTTAATAAGTAAATTTCTGCCTAGAAACCATGCCAATGCCTCTACTAATTATATCACTCACTCCCACTACATCTCATATACAGGCGTTTGATTAGGGTTTTACTAAAATTGCTAGGTACTTACCTTTTTTCAAAAATCATATTCATAATCTTCAGTAACTTATCTCTACCATAAGATCCGTCATATTTAAGAAACTTATTTACCACACTCTCAGCACCTGGAGCCTTATTATTTTTTAATCCTTTTAGTACTGTCGCTAATTCTTCCTCACAAAAAATAAAATTTTCCTTCACATCCTCCAAGGTATCACAAACTTTAATTAAGTGTACAATTCCGCTATAGCATTTTTGCAATCATCGATGACGGTGAGAAAATGGGAGGGTATGCTAGCAAACCCACATATTGTACTGATTTCGTAAAAAAAAAAACAAAAAAAAACAGCATGGAAAACTATAAGAGGAAATTGGCGCTAGCATCGGAAAAAAAAAAAAAAAAAAACAGCAACATATGACCCACCATCTTAAAGGCAACTACCCTACGTTATCATGCCAAAATTTTCCTAAGCTAATCTACACCCGTTTTGTACTTACTCGATTTTTACTAAGCACAACTCTTGGAAAAAAATTTGATTAATTATCACTAATAGAAAAATTTCTCCTTTAATCCAATCATTAATTTAAATTACGTCAATTATTCAATTTTCATTGAAAATTTATATTTTATTAGTAGAGTCGTGAGACATTACACTACAGTCAACTATACTAATGCATGGTCTTATTTATCCATATTTTGCTTGAATTCTACAAATGACGTTGTGATTTTGAACCACAAGAACGGTGATGTTAAAAAAAAAAAAAAAAAAAAAAAAAAAAAAAAAAAACGCAAGAGGATCGCACATATTAACATTAATTAGGGGCTAGAAACTATATAGCCTTGAAATGGAAGTAATTGCAGCATCATCTAGAAGCCCATGAAGAGTATGGCAAAATATAAGAATAAAAATTCAAGCTGGCCTATAAGAGGACAAAAAAAAAAAAAAAAAAAAAAAAAAAATCTACGCTGCCTAACAATTCCTAGCTTGAACCTAAAAAGCCTGTTCTTTATCCAGCTTATCTCTGTAACATCAGTAAGCAACAAAGCTGCTAGTTTCTATTTTAAAAGCGTCTTTACTTTTTTTTTATTATTTTTCTTGGTAACCCTATACTGTCCGCGGCACTGGTAGTTTACAACTAACATTCCAGCCATGCTAAAACCTCTAACATTAAGTTTTCTATTTGATTTGGCTATCAAATATTTGCCCAAGAAGACACTAACATCTATCTTAACAGAAGAAAAAGAAATACGCTAAAAATATTTTATTTTCATAAAAGAAAAATGAAGAAAACAAGTTACAGCAAACAGGTTACACATGGTTAAACTTGGACTGTGCCATTACTAAATGAATGGGTAAATTAAATTGAAATAATTTCGATAACGCTCTCTCCACTAAAATCTAGGCATGTAAACAAAATACTTTCTCTCTTACATTGTAATGCCATCAAGGGAAACAAACCTTTGCCCAAAGATTAAAGACGCATTTTATTACGTTAAATGTTCGCAATCTGGAATTGGGATACATTCAAGGAAATTTAGGGGGGTGGGGAGGCGGAAATATCTTTACCAACATCTAGAGTAGGGGGAGGAGGGCAAAATTGTCGTTTAATTATTTTAACAATAATACCAAAAAAATACATTTTCAGTGAAACTATCCCCCAAAAAGGTGTTTTTCAAAAACTGGAGTTATGGGGGGGGGGGGGCAGGAGCAAAAAAAGAGAGAGAACAAGTCTCCTCCTGCCAATTGACAGCACTGTGGAAGGCGCCATTTAAAGGTGACTAAATAAAGTGATATAATATGGTAATATCAAATCAGCAAAATGTGCATAATTTCAAAGTAATAAACAGTTTCAGGTGATAAAATATAATATTGAAAACAAGACATAAACAAACTTAGATTATCATGCAAAATCCTTGATAAGCTTCACTCTCCTGTATAAGATACCATAGTAAACGTTAATGAGCCTCTAGTGACCCACAGAAAGTATTCTAGTGGGAATTTCTGTGGAATCACTGAGAAAAAATGCATGCATGTGTCCGAAAACAAATTTCACAACTTAAGATTTCCGTGGCATAAATACCCCAAGTTCCTCCAGTGAGCCTTTAAGAAAAACAAAAAAAAAAACAAAAAAAAAAAACGATCTATGTGTAATTTTAAAAAAAAGTATGCGAAGGTTGCTCACACTTATGAATTGGGAATTCTTATAGGGCCGTCGATAGCTTTTCTTCTTTTTTCTAAGAAGGAACTGAAAGTATTCAAATAGAGACGTGGTATATCGATGCTAAGAATTTATAAGAAGACAAAACCAGTTTGTAAACGTAGATTTGAAACAATTTGCGAATGTAATTTAAAAAGTGTCAACAAAAGACCTAGAAAAATTATGATATTGTGAATTTGACTATAAATATACCAAGTACACGTATAACAGTTACAGATAAAATGTATGGCTTACATTTTAGCTTGAGTTAATGTTTCAGCTAAAATAAAAAAGAACAGGTTCTCACAAAAAAAGAGAAAAAGAAAGTTAAATCCATAAAAAAAGAAATCCTCAAAAAGCTTTCAGATAGCTTTTAAATGATTCCAGATTACAGATATTCGACAAAATGATCCCTTTCATAAATAAAAAGAATTCTCGTTTCTTTATTGTTTCTTTTTTGTTTTATTAGGAACATACCTTGAAAATCTACCTCCGGGTTTCAGAATGAGATGTTCGTCCAATCACCCTTAATATTCCATGGATTTGTCCTAAACAAGATAACATGTACCATATAAAACTCAGTTTAAACTAAAAGGCAGAAAATGTAGTAAATATTTTTAAGCATAAGGAAACAGAAAATAAAATTTGTTAAAGCTAGAACACATATATTCTTTTTTTTTGTTTTTTTAACAATTTCAAGATTAAAATAGTGCGGTAATTACTTACCCTTTCTAATGGCAAAAGACCGAATAAAAAATATGCTAGGAATATCCCGGTCTACCACTTACTATAGGAGTAATTTTACAAAAGTATCCCCTTTTCTCACCGTCATAACTAAATCAAGCTAGGACAGACGGGTACCCTATTTTGAGTTAGGGGGAGGGGAACTTGTACTCATATATGATTCTGAATGCGTTGAACACGTTAACGCCTGTATGACGTCAGGGCGGAGTATCTTCAGCAGTAAGGATGCCCAGCAACGCCGAGGTGCACTATATCTTTATTTATTAAATTTGTATTACAATTGGCTTAGTTCCTCCGGGAACATCGTACAACCTTCGGGAAAATGTTGGATGTTTGGAGGTGCAGAACACCAGATAAAGAACGCACATCTAAAACCAAAAGTATCCCGATTTCTGTCATGAGTAATGCTTTGAATATGCAGAAAATACATGCGTCTAAATTATCGCCTATTTGTTAATGAAGAATTACAGCATTCTATGTCCATTACAAAATCAATAAGATGCTATTTCTAAATAACTAACAGGTCATGGGACTAATTAATAAACCCCTTCAACGGCGTCAATCAAGTACGTAAATGCTTACATAAATGTAACACATTTTTTCTGCTAACTTGAATAAAGTACTTTGTGGCGCTTTGAGAGTGGTTTAAGAAAAACTTTACACAACTTAATGAAAAATATGTGCACTTGTTATTACTGTCATTTTTGATCTGTCTCTCAAAATCATATACACGGACATACAAAACTCGACTTTATTCATATGAACAGGAGTGTATCCGGTGGTGGCGTCCTAAGGGACCAAATAAAGCCCCTCTCCGAAAGTACAACAATAGAGATCCTCCAGATCCCTTGATGACACATAAAGCATTAAACAGACATTTCATCTGCTTTGTCTTTATCAAAGGGACAAGTAGCAAGCCTGTCGCCTAACCTTGCCGCAGCAGGAGCCTTGGGCTCTGCACTGTCAAGTACTTTGTGGTACTTTTTTTGGTAGCATGAATCCACTATGCTACCATAAGGTTTAAAGGTAATAAGGTAGCAAACATCTGCTCTAAAATTGCAAAGAAACTTGATATTTTACAATTGTAATTGCAAATTTTCATTTTTCTAAGAAAGAAATATGCAACTAAAAGAGTGTTATAATTGTTATAGTTCTCTTGTTTTTTGCCCAAGAGATTCCTACATATTTAAATGAATTTATGACAATAAATATGAAGAGAAATTTTGAAAATTGAAATTGTAACGTTTTTACAGAAAATTAAAATTTTGCACCCAGTATCAAATGCAAACTATGCAATTTTATTGTTGCTAATTGCGGTGAGGAAAAGTAGACTGTAATTGATTAATTAATTAAGCAAGATTGAGCTGAGATTAGTAAATTTCATTTGCTGGACCACACCCTAGATTTAGAGAGCAAGCATTCCTTGACATCGTGGATCAGAAAGCCCTGGTTTCACCCAGAATTACAAAAAAAGCAAATTTTTAATAAAAAGCAAAGCTGTTGTTAAGAATAGATGATTTCTTCTTATGAATTCCACCTATCCCAATTTTCATGTCTCCACCTATCACATTCTTTACATATGGAAACACAAAACAAAAACAGCTTTAAAAGGAAAAAACCAACAGTTACACAAAAAAGTTTTCAGTTATCAATTACAATTAAAATGTGATCATCCTAACCTCTATGTATCCAACAATACAACAAGTTCAAATAAACAAATGCAAGGACAAAAGTTGCAGCTATACAGCACATGAAAAATGATTGCAGATAAAACCCAACTGAAACTGGCAAATTACTTTATTATTATTTATGACACATGAATAGTTCAATTTTGTATATACACAACTGTAAATACACAAGTAATAAGATTAATCACCTGTATCATTGAGGGAACTCTCTCAGATTTGGGCTACATGTTCAATGCTGGCAAATGTTTAACCAAGTTCAACCTAAAAAGAAAAAGAAAATTAGAAAAAAAGGTAGCGTTTTTTTAAGATAGATAACATATCTAAGCAAAACCACAGTATAGTCCAAAAAAAACCTCCCTGAGAGTCTACAGGCACATCATGTATTGTCACTTGTTTACTTATCACTACGCTTTTCTTTTACTTTTCGTAACCATTTCTTTTGACTTTGATAGTAGTAAAAACAATTGTTGTTTCTAACAAAAATCATCACAAGATACCAAAAATAACTCTTCGACAAGTTACAGCAAATAGTTCTTTAAGGAAGAGGGCAGTTTGTAACTGTTTGATGTAAACGTATATAGGTAAATGAATAAAAAACTTAAAAAAGACAAAAAAAAATTACTGCTTCCATCGGCATTCGGCACTATTCAAATTAATGTATCTTAATTTTTATATTATCACTAGACTTAGAGGGAAGATTAAAAAAAAAATAAGAATAACTCACATAAACAAAAGAATAACCCAATCAATTGAACAAAATTATAGAAGACACAAGGAGAAACCATATCCAAGGTATAATACCACTAAAGTGATATTTATCACTCAGTTTAAAATGGATCTTCAGGTCTCTTGTTAATCAAACTGAAGAAAATTCATTAAAAATGAGGCCCCTGATAACTAAGGAATCAGCACCTGACTGAACTTGCCCATGGGACAAGGTTAATATCCCTTAGGGAACATTTCATCATGGGAATAGTGTTACAACCAGATTAGTCCTTTTCCCTTGCATAATGATTCTAGGACAATCCTTCTAATCCTTCAAGTCACAATCCAAAACAGTTTGCAAGTTTCTAACCACTTCTCTTCTATTAATTTATAGCAAATTGACGTCCGAAAAAAAATCGGAATATGCAAAAAAAAAAAAAAAAAAAAAAAAAAAAAACACTGAAGGTTTTTTTACGTACACAAATTATTCTTTATAATATAATAAATGCAATTTTTTAATTTTGCATTGCGTATCTAATAAAGAAATTGGGCAACAAAGAGGAATCGCACTTAAGATTTCTGATTTCAGATTAAAATACATGTCTCCATCTATCTGCTGCAATTATGTTAGCCCATTTTATTTCTAACCAAATTTCAGAAAATTTTCGGGAAATTAAAGTCCCAATCACGTATTGCATTCTAAAACTATGAAGAATTCTAGATTTTGACGGTAGCTTAATTTAAAGGCATTTTCTGGCAAAAATCCTCAAACTTAGGTCATGCTCGAAAATAAATCAGCAAATCCAATTTCAGTATATTTCAGATATTTTAATCTAATCCATTCCACCCCCTCCAACTTAGAATCTGTTAAACTAAGCGAGAAAAACTATTCTATAAGAATATTTTTCCAGATATATAAACAATTCGAAACTAGCAATACAATGGTATTAATACCACATCTTTACCTTTATTCCAACCAATACGCTTTGGAGGCAAACAACTTCAAAAAAGTGATCATTGCTCATGGATCAACTGTGTATTAATACAAAATAAATACCTGGAGTAAATTCATACTGATATCCGAGAAAAGCGGACGCTGTAATCACAATGAAAAGATGGTCCCATAGGGTCACTTATTGTCGGAGAAGATAACTTACTGGTGTACATAAAAAGACAATAAGTGAAAAAACAGACAAACCGTGAAAATACAGCTGTTTAAAAAAAATACCGTTAAATTGAAAATTATATTATTGAAACGCCCAATTTTAATAATTTTCATAGGGAAATTTTTTCTATTGAACATTTTTATTCACTTTACTTATCTTTTTGTTTTAGGACAGATTTTCGGTTATCAAACTACTAATGTCTTGCGTTCAATGTTTTGATTTAAGTTACATTTTTTATTTAACTATATAGTAAAGCAATGATTGTAAATTCTAAGTTTGAAGATCTGAAAACAGAATTCCCCTATGACAAAGCACACTAGAGCCGCCATGAAGAACAATCGAAGATGTAACAGAAAAAAGATAAAAAAAGAGGGAGGAGTCATACCGACATTGGGGGTTATGATAAACAGACTATAAGTATAAAAGTAAAGGAAGTACATAATTCTAAGGAGACAAATACAGATTTAATTCTCATCAGAGAAGTTTAGGTTTTAGACATGTTTACTATGACCGAATGTCCGTTTCATCTCTCATTGATGGAAGGACACATGACAACCTAAATTCCTCTCTAAGCGATTCGCTAATAGGGCTGTTCTTACGATTGAAATTTATTTGTTGCGTGAACTTGTGCTAGAACATTTCGATTTTAATCTTATTCCATATTTACGTGATTTACCATAGCGTCAGTTACTTACTTTTTAATAAATGTGTTAAATCCTGGCATAAAAAAACTACCGATTTTTCGTTTTTTCTCATTTAGTTCAACTTAAGTATTGGAAAGAAATAGATCTAAAAAAGTACGTTCCTCAGCAGCTACAAAAAGACAGCAATTTTCAACCGACCAACTAGTTTTATATTTTATTTTACTTACATGGATTTTCAAATTCCCTAGACATTAATTACTTTTATTTTTCATTTAATCGTCTTTAATATACTTACGCCTATTTAATTTACATTTGAGCGGTGATGAAACAATTTATACTACTTATTGACTTTATATATATATAAAAAAAAAAAAAAAAGAAAAAAAAGAAAAAAAAAGAAACGAGAGAAACTCTTAAAACTCTCAATTTAGGTTGTACATTGAAACCTATAAATTTTGGAAATCTACTAAAAATATTTTCAAGTTTTTCTAAGTTTCTAGTTAGCTTTCTAAGTTTTTAGTACAATAGCTTACTAAGCCCCTCTTCCTTACTTTTACCAATGAGAGAACGAGATCTGTTAAATCCGCTAAGCAAGAATCTATTACGATTTGGAATATTATAACTGAAAATTTGAATGAAATGAAATTTGAAATAATGCACATGTTCCAATAGAGCTTAAGCGTGAACGCATTAGGCAAATGACAATGAGAAATATAAATACATAAAGAATTAGTTAAAACCTCATCATAAAGTGGAAGCGCTTTCTCCCCTTCTCTTCTGGCAAAATCTCCCCTTCTCTCAAAATCGTCCTCTTATTTGTTCTTCTCTATTTCATTCAGTCTTCTCTTCATCTTGTTTTCTTTTACGTTTTTACCAGAGAAGGTTGTCGGGGTTAAGACTAAAATATCTAGCTTTTTTCTGTGTCACTGATATGAATCAACCTTATCACATAAACAACCACATAGGCTACAAATAATTTTAGGTATCTATGGCCGTTAGGACGTCTATTTTTTTAAGTTAAGATACCAGACGTTTATCAATTTCTTTCGATGCAAAAATGAACGGATTAGTGTACTCGAAGCTTAGAGAAGAAGGCTCAGAAGAGTCACAAGGGCCTACACTTCCTAACTTCCACTAAAACGAATTCTTTTTATTCTGAATTTTGTTTCCACATTGTGACGACATAATTTGTTTTAGTTAAAATATGCAAGCATTATCACGACTGGGCTTACCGAAAAAAGAAATCAACATTAATATTTCCCGGAGAGTCCATTTTTTAATATATTCCCAAATGTAATTTCCTTCTAATTTGCAAATCTAGAGTTAATAAAGGTCAGGTATCTATAATTAGCAGAAACATCAAATATTATCCTACTAATAAAAGTGTTGTTGAAAATTTACCACTTCAAAGTCGGTATTAAAAAATTATCTGTTTAATATAAAAACCTCCACAAACAAAATTTTGCCTAATGTTTTTGCAGTTCATAAAGATTAACACACCAATTAAATCGAGCTTGGATGTAGCATTTTTTTTTATCATAATACTAATGATAAAAAAATTTGGACATAAAAGAAAAGTTTATTTCTAAATCTTAATGAGAAAAGAAAATCAAAGAGGTTTCAATTCTATAGATTTAGCAGAAAATTTTTCTGGTAAGCTACTGACTTCGAAATGGCAAATTTTTATTTAAAAAATTCAAGTATTCTAATACGGTGAAATGATTTAACTCTGATTCTAGATAAAGGTAAAAAAAGATTAAGAATACGGCACTAGACCCTTAAAGTCCAAACTGGCGGTGCTGATCTCCTTTTCGAGGCCCTTCAGCCAGGAAGTGAAACGGGGGATTGAGGGCCAGCAATCCTGTGCTTTCGCACACCCTTCTTGCTTACCTTCCCCAGATTTCTCCAGTTGCCCATTTAGAGCTGGGTCAATTCTAGCTGAGCTTACAGAATCAGGCCACTGACTCTCATTCCAAACCAAGGTCAGCACAATTAATAAACAGAGATCAGCACCAACTTAATAAACATTCCATATTTCCATCACAGGCGGAAGAAGAGCAATCTTTCCATTACGACAAAGTGAAAAACACTGCAACAAAATAACCCTTGCAAAAGAAATTAGTTTATTAGATACATTAATGGTAGTTGGTTAACTCACAATCATTCCCGAGCGTCACTGGTCTGCTCTTCTTGCACAAAAATCCCAAAAAGCCAATCTTATGTTTAAATAATATTTGTGCATTGAAGTATAAAAGGAAATTGAGCAAATAATAGCCCTTAATTGTTTCAAATTTAGATAATTATCAAAAAAGGAGGTTACAAATAAGCCAAAGACATAAAATATAAAAATGTACCTCTGAATATTTATTTTTCATTGGTATCACGTCAGTTATAACCATTGACACAGGAATTCATTTGAGCTATAAGAGTTACACTTACCTTTCGTAACAGCTAGACACTCTATACAAAAAATTTCATCCACCTTTTAATAGCGGCGACGATCTCTCGAACGACTCCTGAAAATACCAACAATTAAAATTTCTACCCTATTTTTGTTTATCGTGAGGTTAGCCTTGTGCTAGAGACTGCTTTATACACTGTTAAAACATTCTGAAGACGGTATGACTGTTAAACAGTATTTTTCACATCTTTTTATTGTTGGAGACTGGGGTTAGTGTCGACGAAATAGAACCCCAACTCCATATAACGTCTGGCATTTCTTTTTAGAAACTAATGGTTCATTTACACAGTGCGGAAATCCATCTGGATTTAGTAATCCGTGCGGAGATTACGTCCGTTTTCGTGCTTCAAAAACTCTCTAGCTTTCCACAAAGATTTCGTCAAATCAGGAGGATTCTTGGCAAGGTTTTTAAACAAATAAAAACATGACTATGGAACATCAAAATATTTGTTGTTTTAGACTGAATTTCTTTCTCTTGGTTATGTTAAACTCTTTTATAAGACACCAGGTGCATTTTGGTTGTCAAAAAACCGTATTTTGTCTTCTGTACCTCCCTCGCGGTATGAGGAATAAAGCGAGAGCCAAATTAGCGGATAATATTCTTTAAAAACTTACCTTAATCCAGGCTCATGCATTTATTTGAAAATTTTGCCTTAAAACGTAGCGTTTTCTGAGCCATCATTCGAAAAGATACGGACGGATTTCTGCATGTATTTCCGCAATGTGTAAAGGAACCATAAGATCAGACACTTTTTATTAAATCCAAGAAATGTCAAACACTAGATGCCCCTGGTACTATTTGCCGAAACCAGCACCAGTTCCCACTCTTGTAAGCTCTTAAGCTTTTTCTTCCCGTATGAGAAGCTATTGAAAAAAAAAAAAAAATCTTTCAATAAATAGAGATTCGGGAAATTTAAATACCAATTCAATTTATGATATTATTCTAAAATATGAACCCATAGTTAATAATTGTAATAGGTTTAAAAAATCAACAGGAGACTAAAGTAAATACAAGACCAAAAAGAAAAGCAGCATTGGATACCAACAGAAAGATTATTTCCCAACAAAATAATTAATTTTATGTCCAGTTGCTTTATCCAGGTGCTTTTGTGCATTCACGGGAGTTTCTCAATTCATTTTTATTTATATTCTGTGGCATTAAGAATGATATCTATAACAGCCTGTCTCTGGATTTAGAAAAAATGGTTAAAACAAAGTTAGCTGAAATGGAAAGCAAGCTCAAAAGTCTTGAGCAGCTAGTACTTAACGTAAACTCAACGAGTAAAGAAGTTCAGACTGCTATGGTGAACTCTGAGGACAAATTAATCTAATCAGATTGTGGTGTTTTGACTTAACGAGGACGTTTTGATCCCGGAAAATACAGAAAACAAATTTCTTGAGGTTTGTAGCTCGAAATTCCCGGGAATCCCACTAGTAGCTAATGACATTATCTCAACCCAAAGGACTGGTCAGAAAACTAACACTGCCGTTCGTCTAATCGTCGTTACTTCCTCCACCTTGAAGTTTCGATCAATCACTTTGAAAAACAGAAAGAACTTGAAGGGTACGTAAATTTCAGTTAATGAATCCCTCACTAAGAATAGACTCAATCTTCTTTCCTATGCTAAGAGTAATCTAGGCTTAAAAAATGCTTGGACAGTAGACGGCAACATATTTATCAAAACTGATCATACCAGTCCCCGTAAGATGGCGACTAAAGGTGATATAGATTGTGCTGGAGCCTCTGTTCCTGCCGGTCTCAACGTTAATCATGCTTATTTTAGTTCTCAGTACTTTATTTTTTTTTCTTCTTGTTGTTTGCTAGTAATTTTCTGTCCGTATTTTCTTTTGTTTCAACAGCTACGCTGTATAGTTGGTATATTTCTGACTGTTTTCCTGCCCACTACTTTAATCGGTCAGTATTGGTCCTATCTTTTGAATGCTTCCTGTGTACTCTTTCCATGTTTGCTATATGTTCTTTATATGTTTGATCTTGTTTTTCCTTCATTGTCTCTTTCTTTTCAGCGTTTCCCCCAAAATTTCACTATTTTCCCTTCTACCTGCCTCCCAACCAGTTTTCTTTTTCTATTTTCTATTCGAATTCTTTTTCTGTATACGATGGATCAACTATAGGCTACTAAATTCTCTCTCTTTCTTTTTATCTTTTCAGTTTCTATGTTTTTCTTCCAAACTTCTTGGCTTGATAGCAATGTGCTACCTCACTGTTTCTTATATTGTTAATGATTTTTTGTTTTTCTTTCATACCATGATTCTACTCGTTGATCATTACACAAGTAATTTTTCTATTAATTATCTATTCATTCTTCCTTTTTCTGCACATTCCTCTTTAATTATATCCATATTTTTATTACACCCACTTTTTATAAATGGCAGATGTTGATGATGATCACTCTAGTTTTGATAAATCTATTCCTATTCAATTTAAATTGCTTGAGATGACTCCTCTAAATATCTTAAATTTAATTGATGACTCATCTAGGACCCCACATAATATCTCTTCTTTGACTAGTAATTCTACTGCTAATTTCGTCTATAGATATGACATGACCAAAAATATAAATCCTGGTATTAATTTCTCAGTTCTTAATTTAAACATTCAAGGACTCTGTTCTTCTCTAAATAATTTGAAGTCTCTCATAGCTAATTCTTTTCTTCATACTATTGAAGACTGTGGAACATTTCTTCACAAGGGCAATGATATGCTTTTAGATATTTCCGGGTATAACTTGGAGTTTGTAAATAGATTGGAGAGTAAAAAAGGTGGCTTAGCATTTAATATTACTGATTACCTGGATTATACTTTGCGTAGTGATCTGTGTAAGCATTTGAATGAAGTTCTTGAGTCTGTTTTCATTGAAATTTTGATTGACAACAAGAAAACTATCATTGGCGAAATATACCGCCCACCAAATGGGGTGATACCTTCTTTCCTAGGAATTTTTGACAAGGTTATGTTTGAAATATGCAGAAGTAATTATGAAATTATCGTTTTGGAAGATTTCAACATTGACCTGTTAAAAACTTCGTCTACAGCTTCTTGTTATTTCTTATCCTCTGCTTTATTATTTAATGTGTTTCCTTGTATTACTATTCCTATCAGAGTTACTGACACATCTGCCACATTAATGGACAATTTTTTTTTCTACTTTAATGCCCAATTCGAGCTTTGTTGTCATACCTGGCATCTCTGACCATTCTCCATATATTCCAAATTATTCAATCTCTGGTCTACCTTCAGTTCCTTCCACTCCTTGTAATTTACTAGTCCGTTACCAAAAGCATTAACTTGAACAGTTTAAGTTTCGATTTTCTGATACCTCCCGAGTTTTTTACCGATGCAAGTCGGTCTGTTGCTAGCCCTTTCAGCCAATTTTATGATCAGGTCAGAGGCCTTTGTTGATAGTTGCTGTGCAACCTCAGCTGCCTAAAGCTCCAAGCGTTCAGTTCATCGTGCCCTTTGGATGACTTCAGCTCTTTTTAAGAGTACAAAAGGAAATACTTTTTTGTGGAAGCCATTCAGGTCCTCTAGCTTTCATCATTATCTTGAAAGGTATAAAAAAATATAGAGATATATTAAATTCCTTAATTCGTAAAGCCAAGTATATTTATTACTCCCAGATGTTCTCTAAATTCGGCAAGAATATGAGAAAGACCTGACAACTTAGTATAAACACAGTTCTTCATCCCAATTCCAAAAGAAATAATTTGCCAAATAAATTGATTTCTAAGGGGGTAGAGAATAATAAGGTCATAATGGATGAATTTTGCTCTTACTTTGCAACCATAGAAAAATCAGTTTCTGAAAATATTTTGGTTAGTGCTTCTTCTACCAGTGACTTTAGAAAGTACTTCGGTCCTTCTTGTCAAAAATCGATGGCTTTGGATCCGGTTCCCGAGTTTGAAGTCCAAGGAATCATCTCTGAGCTAATAGGATCTTCCTCTTGTGGACCTGACCAAATTCCAGCTAAGGCTTTAAAGTTTATTTTGCCCTCTATTCTATCTCCTCTCACCATTCTTGCTGACTTGTCATTTTTGAATGGAACTTTTCCTAGCGCCCTAAAACCTTCCAGATAGATGATGCTTCTAATTATTGACCAATTTCTCTTTGATCAGCCTTTAGTAAAATTTTTGAAAAATGTATGTACTCTAGACTTTTGTCGTTTCTTGATTAAAAAAAAGCAATTTTTTCCATTACAATCAGTTTGGTTTTCGCCCTAAACACGCGACAGAACATGCTTGCATGGCCTTGCTAAAGTTCATTCACAAGGCACTCGATGAGGGTAGAATTCCAGGTACAATTTTCCTTGATGTCAGAAAAGCGTTTGGCAGCATATCACATACTATCCTACCCTCCAAAATGAGGCACATGGGGCTACAGGGAATCAGTTATCATTGGTTTGAAACTTATCTATCTGAAATGTCTATCAGTATTGACACTAAGCTTCAAGATCAATTCCTTGTTGATTTTGGTGTCCCTCAAGAGTCTATCCTAGGACCTATTTTACTCCTTATATTCATCTATGATCTTTTTATTACTGTATCTGAACAAACTAAACGAAGTTGCTGTAGCATTTGTGATCATAATTTTGTTCCACCTGGCGACGCAGCTCTAGATTTAGAGCTATTCGCATTTTCAGATGATAGCACTCTTGGGTGTTCAGAAATTAAAGATTCTTCCCTTATCAAGAAAGTGTATTCTGTTCTAGAAAGAACCTTTGCTTGGTTCGGTATAAATCGCCTTGCCCTAAATCTGGCTAAATCTAGTCTACTTATTTTTTCCAGATCAGGTACTTCTTGTCCCTTGGTTCAAACTATTTTTACCCCTCATGGTGACCTACTCGTCCCCCTGATAGAAATGTTCGATTCCTGGGTATTTTATTGGACGAAAATCTTTCTATCAAACACCACTGTACTCTCGTGAAACTTAAGCTCTCCAGAAACCTAGGAGTTCTTCGGAAGCTTCGTCATTGCTTCCCTGCTTCAATAATAAAGATCCTCTTTCACACTCTCATTCTACCTTATATGTACTACTGCCCAACAGTATGGCTATCAACATTCTCTTCTTTTACCTTTTCTGTTTTCATAAATATATTACAAAGCAATTAAATTAGTGTATGAGGTGACAGACCAGCTCAGCATTAATTTACTGGATGGTCAATCCACATACATCTTTCTTTCCTCTTGTTTCATTTTCAACTATTTTCATGGGCTCCTCCCTAATTTCTTCAAACAATTATATCTTTTAAATTCTGAATTACGCAATGGATCTTGTGTTTCTTTTTCTCTCAGGAATGACATGGATATTTTCATTCATAAGAGCAAACACGTAAGATCATATTTTAATCCGGTTTTATGTTACACCTCTATATGGAATTCCCTACAAGTTAAAATTTGATAATGCTATTTTTATGAACAATTTTAGAAACAGGTAACCAACCATCTCTTGTGACTAGATAGTTAGCTATCCCATCCCTTTTTTCTTCCCTTCTATATCTCCTTTTCAATTTTTTCAATTCATTTATTCTGATTGGCATGGTAGTTTTCGCTGTTGTTTAGTTTTTTTTTCTTCTTTTCTTCTTGTCCTTCTGTTTGATTTTAGTGCTATTATTTAATGTTTTGGTCTCCCACTCTCACAGGCCAAAGAGCCTTTGTGGGGGAATACAGTTATGTAATTTTTTTTGTGTTTCTTTAAAATAAATTGATTGAATTGAATATATATGCCCCAAGGGCATAACTTTCAACCCTTTCCCTGAGAGCTGTAGAGGAGGGGGTTGTCGTCCTAGTAGACATAAATTCCAAGACTTTTAACTACGATGAATAAAATTGTTCTCCAAATTTTGATTGAAAGTGTTAAGGCAAATGATGAGCGTGGAGGGGGCGGGGGCTGGTTGCTCTCAAATCACTTTGACTCTTAAAAAGGGAAATATAACTTCTAATTTCAAATCAAATAAGCCCCATCTGTTGTTTATACGACCGTCCATTTCATAAAAACCTAATATGATATCATAAAATAACAAAGACATAATTGTTATACTCGATTTGTTATACTCAAAGACATAATTTCCAGACCTTTCAAATTCCTTGAACAAAATGGCTATCTCAAAATTTTTATTGGAAGTGTTTGGGAAAATTATGAGCGTTGGGGGGAGGGGGTTCATTAGCCCTCTGATCACTTTCGACTGATAAAAAAGGCACTAGCTCTCTCAATTTTCAATCGAATGAGCCCTTTCTAAAGTTTTTACGACAACACTTTCTACAAAAACCTTATATGCCCCAAGGGCATAACTTACAGCCCCTGCCATAAAGGCTGTGAGGGGGGGGGGCGGGTTGTCATCCTTAAAGACATAATTTCCAGATCTTTGAACTACGTTGAACAAAATGGCCATATAGAAATGTTGATAGGAAGTGTTTGGGGAAATTATAGACGTAAGTGGGGGGGGGGGGAATGATTCTCCCTCTGATTACTTTCGACTATTAAAGGGCTATAGCCCTGTCAATTTCCAAGCGAATGAGCCCTTTTAGAAGTTTTTACAACGACGCTTTCTATAAGAACCATAGCTTACAACCTAAGCCCTGAGGGCTGTGGGGGGGGGGTGTCATACTCAAAGACATAATTTTTGAACCCTTCAGTCACGTTCAACAGAATGTCTATATCAAAACGTTGATCGGAATTGTTTGAGGGAAATGATGAGCGTGGGGGAGGGGGGGCATTGTCCCTCCGATCTCTTTTGACTATTAATAAGGACACTAACCCTTTCAATTCCCAATTAAATGAACCCTTTTTGAAGTTTTTACGACAACGCTTTCTATAGAAATCTTATATGCCCCCTGGGCATAACTTACAACCTTTACCCTGGGGGCTGTGGGGGATTTGTCATCCTCAAAAACATAATTTCCAGACCTTTCAACTACGTTGAACAAAATGGCAATCTCAAAATTTTGATTGGATGTGTTTGGGGAAATGGTGGGCGTGAGAGGGAGGTTAGTTGCCCTCCACTCATTTTCGACCATTAAAGAGGGCACTAGCCCTTTCAATTTCCAAGCGAATGAGCCCTTTTTGAAGTTTCTACGACAGCGCTTTCAATAAAAACCTTATATGCTCCTAAGGCACAATTTAAAACCCTTGCCCTGAGGTCTATGGGGGGTTGTCATCCTCAAGGACCTAATTTCCAGAACTTTTAACGACGTTGAACAAAATGACTATCTCAAAATTTTGATTGGATGTGTTTGGGGAATCTCTGGGCGTGAGAGGGGGGTTAGCTACCCTCCAATCACTTTCGAGTATTAAAAAGGGCACTAGCCTTTTATATTTCCAATCAAATGAGTCCTTTTTGAAGTTTCTACGATCACCTTTCCTATATAAACCTTATATGCCCTCAGGGCATAACTTACAACCTTTGCCCTTAGGGCTCTGGGGGGGGGTGTCATCCTTATACACGTTATTTCTGGATGTTTCAACTACGTTGAACAAAATGGCTATCTCTAAATTTTGATTGGATATGTTTAGAAAAATGGGCGCGGAAGGGGTGTTAGTTGGCCTTCCAATCACTTTCGGCTATTAGAAAGGGCACAAACCCTTCCAATTTCATATCAAATGAGCCCAGTTTGAAGTTTCTACGACAACTCCTTCGATGCGAAGTGCCCTGGTCTAAGAGAAAAAAAAAAAATACATTGTACCAACATCGTTCTTTACTTAGGCAGCGCTATTGCGCTGCCTATGATTTTGGGCTTCAAATTATAATTTAAATTTGAATCTTCTTGTGATTTCTGGGATGGTGCTTCAGTTGAGAATGAAGGTGACTTTTCTGGAGGTAGCCCTTGGTATGACTGTACAACGTCAGCAAAACGCGAGTTTATGTCATCCGTTGTTTTCTCTGATGGCTCATCCTTCATCAACTTAACTGCTTGTGGGCTTCTTCCCGTTAGGTGTTTAGCTTTACCAAAGAACTGCGTTTCCTTCACCTGTTTAATTTTGTTTCTTAAGGAAGGTTTAATAGATGCACAAAACTAAGCGATCAAATAGACAATAACACCTAGCTACAAACTGGGCTTCTGAAATACCTTGAATCATTAAGTGTGTAAAAAAAAAGTTTAGGTTACCTTCTATCTCTTCTTTCATAGTCACTTCTTGGTCTATAAGATCCCCGGTCATATCTACCATAGTCATTTCTGCTGCTTCCATAGCTACTTCGATGGCCTCCACTATATCCTCGACTGTGACGATCATATCTTTCTCTTGACCTGGAAATGAAATCAATATAATTAAAAATGAGCAGTCAATGGTCAGTTAAAAATAGATAAATCTACGAACAGATCCTTCACCTAATGTATCACAGAACAAAGAAAAGATTAAAAAGTTTTTTTTTACATAAAGTCACGCACTCTACCACGGTGTTCCACATATCACATAGGTCATCTCCCAGGAGATTTCTTTGTTGATATTGGAGGACTATTGGAGGGGATTGGCTGTTTCGTACCTCGACAGTAAGAATTTTCTAGAATGTCAGAGTAGACAACGATCTCTAAGTGGCAGCAAGGAGCAATCATCCCAGGTCCAGATATGGGCACAGAAAAATAACATAAGTTTTTTCGTAATCTTCATTATAGTTGTGTGCTTTTTTTGAAGAATTGCTAAATTGATTTTTAGCTTTTCTTGCTGTTTTTTATTAAAAAGTTTCTTTTAAACTGACACTAGACAACAAAAAGGGACATTAATTAACGAAAATGTAAGAGCGGGGGGAAAATGTATTTTTTAAAACCTAAGAGGGGCAATATTGCTGGTCTTTCCATATTTTTCCGTAGAAATACACGAAATGTATTTTTTAAATGAAAATCCAAAAAAGAAATTTTTCAATTGACCCCCACCCTCACCCCAATTAACACGCCAGATAACGAATCTTTTTTTTAAATAAGCTGTTATTGGAATTAATTTTTCAACTAGGTATTCTAACTGTGCAAAAAATAAACCTTCTAAGATACAATCTAGGCAAGTATAAGTTTCATTTAAATTCATTTGGTCTGTAGAATAATTTTAATAAAACAAAATTAAAAATCCATAGCAAGACAATTATTGCTTAGTTAACAATTTGGGTGGGCAAAATTTTCGAACAGATTATTTGCACTAGGATTGGTATGCGTACATTATCTTCTTTTTCCCTATTTCGGATTTCATAACAACAGAATTTAGTTACTTAGAACTTTTTTTTAAATACAACTGTTACCTTTCTAGGAATTAGGGTACCAGTCAGGGTAGCCCACACTGTGACGATAAACAAGAATACCTATAGGCTACTACTATATGCTAACAACTAAAGCCTGAAACGATCTGAACATCTCGAAATCGTACAAAAACGCAAGATTCAACCAGTGCTCTTCGATAGAACCCAATAATATTCCCGACTTCGGCAACAGATGGCTGGGACAGGAGTGTCTGTACGCGGGTATAACCAAGCAGGAAATTATACCGGAAAATGAAAATTGGTCTCCAACTCATTAATTAAAAAATATCCAATATGTCTTGAAATTTTATCGTCCTCCCCCCTCATGAAAAAAAACCTTTATGCACATTTGGCAATTATTAGTACTGCACTCAAGATGCTGAAAACGTAAAAACCTGGTTAATTTATGTTGTGGAAAAAAAAACCCGAAAAACCCTGATTGAATACCCATTTGGTCCTACAAAGCAGCTGTTTAATGACAGAAAAAAAAGTAATAAAACATCAGTTTTCTTCGCTACCTGTTTCTATTGTTTTTAAATTACGCTATTTTCTGTTCTTCTTTTTTTTCAAAAATAGAAAAGATAGAAACCGTGTGTCCGTGTTTAACCTCGATATGCTATCAAAATACTTTTACATAGGCGAGTGAAGATGATGGTACTTTTTCTTCACATTATTCTTTTCACTAGCTCCTCCTCCTCCCCACACCCCAACAAGCTGAAATTGATATATGCTTGACGATCAGCTTAACACTAAATACACTGAAAAAGCAAAAACATAATTCCCGTATAATTAACGCAACGGTCTAAAATACACAGATCTATCTATCTATAATTAACTTCCGTGATATGATCTCCCGTGATGAATCAGATAAAATTGAATATATTCAAAAAAGAGCCCAAAGAACTCCTTCTAAAAAAGGCCAAGCTGGAAACTCTTGAGCACAGGAGAGGAACGCTGTGCCTCCGCTTTGCAAAAAATGCAATAATAAACCGCCTGCCACGTACTGTTTCTGAACCCGTCCCTATCTTGTCCCCCATCCGTTGTTTAACCTCCAGATATGAAAAAACCTTTGTCCCCTTCATTACTGATCAAATAAACCACTAGTTTTTTTTTTTTTTTTTTTTTTTTTTTTTTTTTTTTGTACTGGTGATACCCATGCTTGTGTCCGTTTGGTTCTTCCACTCACTCCCCTTTTTATATACTCTCTTTTAAACCTTTTTAACACTGTTTTTATCTCCATTTTTTTTTGGGTTTTGTTTTAGTTTGTGCCTTTTTAACTTTCTTACATTTGACAATTTTTGTTTTTTAGACTAATAAATGGCTTTGCCTTTCTGATATTGTTGTTTTTGGCATTGTTTAGCCAGTTTTTTAGTTGTTGTGCTATTTCTATGTTTTTTTTTTTTTTATTATATGACCCCGAAATAAGAATTCGGCCCTTCGGGGCTTGTGATATTCATTTTTTGAAATAAGTATCTTATCTAATCTAACTTAGGTTTTGTAAAAAAAAAAAACCAAAAAAAAAACTAAGAACGTAATAATCAAAAAAACAAAAAAACAAAAACAAAAACAAAAAAAAAAACAACTCCTGATTGAATAACTTTTTTCTCCGACAAAACAGCTTTTAAAGTTTAATAAAAAGAAGAAAAGAATAATAATAGAATAAAACATCTGTTTTTTCATTACCTGTTTCTAATATATTTTTAAAATTCCCCGCTTTCAGTTCTTACAAACATCAAAATAAAACAGGACTGCCGCTATGTTTAGTGTGCGCCTGAATGCTCTTAAAATAACCAAGAAAAGATGATGACATTTTTTCTCCCATAAATTTCCTGGTAGCTCCCCCCCTAAAATAAATTCTAATGTAAGCTTGACATACAGTCCACCCGTCGATTCCGGCCCATCCCAGTAGTAAGGAAATAAATGTAAAAATTTTTATGAAGTTATGATAAACAAGGATACAATTCAAGGACGCAATTATAACAGTCAAATCAAAATATATCCAAAAAGAAACAAACTGTCAAAAAAGAAGAAAAGAAAACAGGCTATACTATGCATAAGAAATACATTTTTGAAGTTAATAAATCAGAGACAAATGGACTTGGTCAATTGATCCGTCGAGATAACATTACCAAACCCTTATCGCGCTGACGAGGTAATACATAAGAGAAAGAGAAAAGAAGAAAAACAACTTACCGCGAGCGATCTCTTTTGCTGACGGACTCTCGGTCTCTTCTCGAGCGTTCTTCCTCCATTTCAACTCTTCGCTTCTTTCTTTCTTCTTCGTCGTGTCCACGGTCCTCTCGTTTTTTCTTCCACTCTTCACGCTCCTTCTCTCTAACTACTTCTTTTTCTTTTCTTTCATTCTCCCTCTTTTCCTACAAACAAGTAAGCCAGTCAGAAAGCTACACTTCCTCACTCGCATATATTTCTGATACACTAAACCTAAATATTTCTTCTTGAAGCACTAAACCTGATACCTTCGCCTTTTACGTTAAGAAGCTTTTTCCACTCCCTCTATTCCCTATTTACAATCGACAAAGAGTGGGCCCTATCATATGTAAATCAAAGGCGTAATAACCGCATTAAGTAACAATTACTATGCAAGACAAATTGAGAGGTGACTGAGGCGGATAAATAACAGTTTTTCGAAGGAGAACTGCTCTTAACTTTCTATGAAGAGAGCCGGTTCCATCACGAGAAAGATCAGTCGGGGAATAAATTCCTGGGACCCGAAGTAAATCATCAAATTAAATAACAACATTATGGATTGTTCTTTAAAGGCAAAAGCGGAAATTAATACACGTTTTAAGACCCATTTTCTTAATAAAGCTTAGAACCTTAGCACAAAGAGCAGGGGGTGGAGAGGTGAATAATTTCCCGAGATTTGATCAGAGAGGACATGGTTAAAAAAAAATTTATGACAAAAAGGTTTAAATTTTTATGTAATAAATTGCCTGAAGACTACAAACCAGTGAAGTAGTATTCTGTAGAATACAACATAAAACATATTAAAATCGTTGCCAAAATCGTCATTCTAGTTTCTTGTCATTTTCATTTTTTTTTTTTTTTTACAGGGCAAGTTTCCGAGACCGGTCAAATGACACAAACTTCGGACTCCGAATCGCTTGTATCAAGTAACATTTCCTTGTCCGTGATTCGTGAGTGAAACGAAAACAACGGTAGTCTACAAAAGGTAGTTTGCAAAACTGAAAGTAAGGAGCTACATTAAAAACTTACAACAAACAGAAATTATTCTGTATATGAATAGAACTGCCCCTTCCTCAACCCTCGCTCTTTACGCAAGTCTTAAAGCTGTTTAAAAATTCTTTTCATTCAAAATCAAGGGCCCTTGTATTTCAGCAGTCTTCCCTAAAGAATCATGAGAAAATTTAAACTTTATTGTAAGGAGTGAGGATTTTAGCGTAAGGGAACTTTAGCGTAAGTACACGGTAAAAAAAACGTACTTTCACGTTGACAGCATTATTTCACGTTTGATCAGCGTACTTTCTAGTTGTTGGATTAGCGTAAAAATAAACTTTTTTAGTGTATAGGTACTTCTGCCGTGTTTTTACCTTCCTCGAATATATGTTTTAACTCGTTCAGTGTACTGGGAGGAGCTAATGACAATCAACTGTTGCGAAAATGGGTCATACTGCGGGGCATGACCGATGCAAAAATATCTTGAAAGTAGGTTGTCCAGGTTTTGATCTATTGGGATTAAAAGCTACACAAACGAAGACCTTTCACTTGTTGTTGTGGACTTATTTCTGAAAGGTAAGTTTTTTTTATGTTTTTTTTTCTAGTTTTATATAAGTCTTATGAACTTTGCAGATAGAATGGTAAAATTCTATTTTAGCTACTTTTGTCTATCTTGGAAAGAGGTTAGGTTAAGAAAATGAAAGATTCAGGGATGCGTCTACAGGCTAAAGTATGTACCGGGAAGGTGTTTTGAAGTATTTACCTCCACTCCTCCCTTTAGAGGGTCCTAACCATTGTTGACCTTTAAAAATATATGTGTTATAAAAGTGAAACCTTGTTAAATAGATATTCTGCTTAAATAAAGTACAACAAAATTCTTTTCAGCTTCACAACTTTGATCAATCCCAATTTATAATGTTTTAAATATATGCAAATATATTTCCTAAATAAAAAAAAACCATTGGTACGGCTTAAAATTCTACTCAAATAACAGGAATTGCATTTTCAAAACTAAGGCCAGAGACAATTAAGGTTAAAAAATTTAAGGTTAAAAGTTGTTTTGACAAAATTTCAATAGGTCACGTGACCTGTCATGTAGGCAAATTTCAGGAGCCTCTAGAGGCAAAAAGAGTGGAGGTAGTTGCTTCAAAATACTGTCCCGGGACAGACTTTAGACTGTAGACCTATCCCTGAAAGTTTATTTGTTCTAGCTTAATTCCTTTCCAAAATAGCCAAAAGTAGCTAAAGTAGCATTTTTAGAATTAAACAATGCTCTCTGTGATTCTAGGCGTTTACCCCTCCCTGGAAAATACCCCTGCGTAAAATACCCAGTGGGGTATAATATTCAATGGGGGGTTTTTTATGGGGGGGGGGGGTAAACGCCAGTGACCACCCTCTGTACAGTTGCGGGCATTTGCGAAATCAAAAGGGAAAGGGGATTCTTATCAGAAAACACTTTTATAATACACAATTAATATACGTAAAAATTCTATCAAGAAGATTTAATGTTTCTTTCGATTTTTATACATGTTGTCAAATAGTAATTAGATAATATATTTATCCGACTTCAAATAGATTGTAGAATTGTACTAATATAAATTAAGCAGATTAAGTGACATTTGAGTTTTGTGTTAGCTTCAAGAGGAGGCACGGGATAAAAGTCATATACAAAGGAGCGTTGGCCTTTGGGTCCCGGCTCCTTCCAATGTCAAATTGTCTGATAATCGAATCCGATATTTTACGAATCCTCATCTTCGCAGAGAAGTGTAACATAATGGAAGTGTCTTATTTTTATTCTTTAAAGAAATCATGTGATTCAGAATTCAATCCTCCATTTGAACGTAACAGCCACTTCCTCTGGAAGCTCCGGTCAGAAAATTAGAAAATTTTGGAGTTTCCACATTGCATCCCACACTAAACGACAAAATTGCAAAAGTTTTCACATGCTTTAGTACATTAGAAGTATTCTAGTAGTTGAGTCAGAATTCAGAAATTCTTGTTCACTAAAAGTTTTTTCTGCACCTTTATTTTTATGTCAAATTTGAAACATATGAAAGATGTTTTGGCTTTTACACCACTAATGGGGGCTGTTCCGTCTTTCTGTTTTAGCCTGCCTGCTAAGAAAATGGCTGAAATACATTACTTTGTTGACTTCTTTTTTTTTTAGAATGAGCTTTAGTTTAGTTTAACATACTAGATGACAATTCACCATACACGAATAGACTAACTATATTTCTTTCAGAAACAATTTCATCATAGAACATGCTCAGTATGGTTATGAATTTTTTGGATCTGCATTCAAATATTTTGTCATACTCATGATGAACATAAATTATCAAACCATGATCTGCTACAAAAATATAAGCATTTATTCTATTTGCTTTATTACTTGTTCATTCATGCTTAAGTTTCTACTCAAAAGAGCGTGAGAGGAATATTAAGCTACAAATTCAGGACGTGATTATGGAGCAGGGGGGGGGATGCGCACCTAGCATTGTCTAAAGCCATATTTTCCAGGTGTGTATATTGTCAAACTTCATTGCAGATCTGATCTTGATGGCATCAAAGTGCAGAACTTGTTGACAAATCCTAGTTTGTTCATTTTGTTCATTGGAACTTCACTGCCTGCGAGAATATACATTTCATGTTAAACAGCATGCCAGTCTGTTCGCAAAATTCTTTTTATATGTATCTTGCTTTCTCTTTTCCGTCTCAATTTTGCGCGTGAAGTTCTAAATGGTAATTGTCCGGGGTAAATTGTAACCAGGATTGAATTGTCTAGAGGAAATTACCGTCGGGAGGGGGATCTCTGACTGGACGTGGGCCGGACTTACAGGCATTATTTAAAAAATGGTCATAAATTAAACAAGAAAACAAGTTTTTTCAACTGAAAGTAAAGAGCAACATTATAACTTAAAACGGAGAGAAATTATTACGTATACGAAGAGGACAGCCCCTCCTCAACGCCTTGCTCTCTACGCTCAAGTTTGAATTTTGTTTCAAGTCTTTAAGAAGAAAAAAGTCTTTTAATTAGAACAATAAGAAGATTTTTTTAAAGCACTAAAATACTTTAGCGTAAAAAGCGAGGTATCGACAAGGGGACATTCCCTTTCATATACGTTATAATTTCTGCTCATTTTAAGTTTTAATGTTGATCCTTACTTTCAATTAAAAAAACTTGTTTTTCTATTAATTACATAAGGGCCCATTTATGCCGTAGAAATATTTATGGTGCCTGATTTACCTTAATTATGCTATTGATGAATATGGAGCATCAGTCAGTACGTTTGTTCAATTGGATTGCTTAGGTGTGGTTGGATTCTTCACTTTTTTTTCCTCCCCATTGGTTCATGATGTTCTCCTTAACCTCACAATAATTGCGAAACATTTGTCTGCGCGAAATCCCCAATATATATTTTCATTCGTGTGTACTTATCTACTTTAAAATTGCTGCTTTTATTTTTTACAAACAATGGTAAAACAAAATAATTTCTGAGACTACACTGGCTAATCATGATAAAACATAAAATCGCGAAGAAAGGAAGAAAACGAGGACAATTAACAGCCAGTGTAAAAATCAAAAAATTATGCAAATATTTGTCTAATATATGGCTACAACCTACGATTATGACATCATTGCTCTATTTTTAACATGACAATTTTTAAATATATTTGTCAATTTAAAGTCGAAACAAAACTTCTATTAATGATAAAATTAAACTTGATGAAACCTATATATTTAAAATCAGCATAAAATCCAATTTTTTTGATGTATCTATTGGTATCAAAATTCTGTTTTTTAGAGTTTCGGTTACTATTGAGACGAGTCGCTCTTACTTTACAATTAGTCAAACAACCCCCATTCTAAGTAGTGGTGTTTGTATAATTCCTTGTTCTTGTGTTTTTTTTTATGTTGGTAGAACCCAACAGCAATTGGGGGAGAGCTTATCTGAACATAGGTCCTCAATTGACAAGGCCATGAGGCTACGTCAAAGGCCTGAGGTTTTTATTCCGCCTTGGCTCAATATGTGTATGAGAGTCCACACCATTTTCATTTTGTTTGACGAAACTTCCCTTGTTCCCCCCGTTAAAGGTCTCACGCGACTTTTCAGGGAGGCAGTTGAGATAAAAAAAAAAGCACATTCACGAAAAGGTAGCTCTAAATACAGACACTGGAGAAACTTTTCTAAGTCCCATTTATGATAAAATTATAAATTCTGATCGTTTTTATATACATCCAAAAAATTATATTGTGCAATCAAATAAAATCTCTGATAATAATCTAACTGGAGAGCGATTGGCCTTTAAGAGTGCTTTACGTAAAATAAAATTGTAAAATACCATTTAGACTTGTGTTTTTTATTCAGTTACCCTTTCACCGTTGCTGAGAAAGGTTCGTCCAATTTTAGTTTTGTGTTTTTATTTTAAGGTTTGGTTTTTTATATTTTTATCAGTTTTATTTTGCACTAACAACGGTCAAGCGGAGGTCGTGACCGAAATATTTGCATAATTTTTTAACTGACTGTTAATTGTCTTCGTTTTCTTCCTTTCTTCGCGATTTTATGTTGTATAATGGTAAAACAGGTTTTATTGCCCTTTAGGTTTTTCGTTCATAAGGTTTTTAGCGTAAAGAACGTTTACCCCTGTTGCCATCTCTGTTTAAAGCTTGGGAGACGGTCCAAACAGTTTTTTTTTCTTTCAGGTCAGCAGGGCTTTCGACGCAGGATCGTCGTTTATGTTGACCTGGTCGATATTTGCGAATACAACACAATGCTGGAGGCCCTACTTACATGGTACATGACTTACTGGGTTTTCGACATCAAGTACGGCAATCAAAAAGGCTTACTCACCGTCATGGAGAGGTTTATTACATAAATTTAATTGAATAGAATAACTTTCATCTATGAACATACAATTTTTTCTCCAAGCAAGTTTTCCAGCCTACTCAAGTACTGCTCATACCTCTAAAAAGCAAATTTGGTCAAATTCTGCATTTTTCTAAATTCTGAATCTACCAATAGCCACAAGATGAGCTTCCACTTCGAAATTTGACCGTTTTCGCAAAGAAGCAAGCTTTTTTTTTAAATCTTATTGATCAGTTTTAGATTCCTTCAAATTTTGCAAGTTGTAACTTTCGTTTCGAGCATGCAATCCTTTGCTTGTAAGCAAGACCTTAACTCCACCCAAACTTTGCATAAATCATCCGTAAGTCCCACCTTAAAATAAAAACCCTCACCCCACTCCTTCTTGACTCCTGAATAAAACTTCAGGGAAACTGAGCTATCTTTTTGGGTCAATTATGTCTCTATTTCCTGGCCTCCTTAAACTCTGCTGGACTAATTTTGCAACCTGTTCTACCTCCATCTTGCTAAAACTAACCTAGCCTACAATGATTTTAAATCACTTTTACTTGATATAACCAAGGAGTCATCCCTCTTTTATATTCTACGTCTTCCTCCGAAAATAACATCCTGTCTTCGCTACTGCCGTTCCTGGAGATATTGTTAATCACAGCTTGACCTAATCTGAATGCTATACATACTGACATTATTCTCCCACTGAATAATTACTTATTGTTACGAAGAACCCTTCCTGATTGTAGTAACCTTATGAACTATCTTTGCAGGTATGTTGCCAAGATTGAACCAACGAAGAAAGCTCTCCTACCAGCAAGAGTCAGGGAATTTTTAAACAAACTTTAAAACAATTTTTCTTGTTTTTATTGTAATTTCTTAGTCAGATATATGTGATATTGATTATATTGAGTTATATTAAAGTTAAAGTTATATTAAAGTTATGTGTTATATGAGTTATATTATATTATTGAATAATAAAGAAATAATTGGATTCGTTTGTCTTTTTCCGTAGTGTTTGGTCTGATGGTCATGTTTTTAAGTTGATACCAATTAGTCAAAAGTGATAGTCCAAGACTGTTTATGCTTTTTTTCTCGTCATGTAGTTGGTTTTCGTGTACAGTTTTTAATATACTGGGCAGGAGCAACTGCAATGGAAATAGTAGAGGTTTCGCTTGGCAAGTTTCACTTTGAATTTAAACTTTGTATGGTACGATGGATCAAGGTCTTTTCGCACTTTTTTCTACTGCCATTTGACTTGATATTTTCCACAGAAGTCTGGATCTGTGTTTAAATCCAGCCTTTCAAACAGTTCATGGTGACGAACTGTAAGTAAGGAGTGACCCGGCACAATAGTCACTGAAACTCTAAAAAATAGAATTTTGATACCAATAGATACATCAAAATAATTGCATTTTTTGTTGATTTAAAATATATAAGTTACGAGCCTGAAAAAATTTGCCTTATTTTTGAAAAAATGGGGAAACACCCCCTAAAAGTGATAAAATCTTAACGAAAATTACACCATCAGATCAAGCGTAGCCTATCAGAAAACTCTTCTGTAGAGGTTTTAAGCTTCTATCTGCAAAAATGTGAAATTTTTTATGTTTCGCCAAAAGAAAGATCACGGATGCGTGTTTATTTTTTTTGTTTTTTTTTTCTTTCCAGGGGTGATCGTATCGATCCAGTGGCCCTAGAGTACCGTGAGAGGGCTCATTCGAACGGAAATTAAAAGTTCTAGTGTCTTTTTAAATTATTAAGAAACTGGAGGGCAACTAGGTCCCCTCCCATGCTCTTTTTTCACAAAGTCCCCCGATCAAGATTTTGAAATAACCATTTGGTTCAGCATAGTCAAAAATTTAATAACTATGTCTTTAAAGATGACTTAATCCCCCAAAGCCCCTGGGGAAAGGGCTGCAAGTTGTGAATTTTGCCAATTGTTTACATGTAGTATTGGTTATTGGGAAGTATACGGACGTTTTCAGGAGGGATTTTTTTAGCAAGGGGGGGGTCGGGGGAAGGGGATTACTTGGGACGATATTTTCATGGGGGAAGGGATATTTCTATGAAGGGAGCGCCGGATTTCCAAGCATTATTTAAAAAACAATCAGAAATTAAGTTAAAAAAACAAGTTTTTTCACCTTAAAGTAAGGGGCAACATTAAAACTAAAGTAAGGAGAATATTTAAACTTAAATTAAGGAGCAACATAAGCTTCAAGGGTCATTCTTAGAGAATTGGAACAACTTTCGAACTTAAGCGTAAAGAGCGAGGTATTGACTAAGGGGCAAACCCCATCATATAGATTATAATTTTGGTTTGTTTTAAGTTTTAATGTTGCTCCTTACTTTCAGTTGAAAAAGCAGTTTTTTTTTTGTTTATTACATTAGGATTTGATTGCGGTACACCTGTCTAACTACTGTTTTCTAGTCGTTTGACAACCTGTTTGCTACTGGAAACGATTTAATTGTAATACAACTGTTAGATTATAGACTATTTTTACCAATTGTTGAACAATAATGTTGGTTTGAATAATAGTTGTACATAATGTAGTTGTACTATATTAATTTTACAATTAATCAAATTGTAAAGGCTGCAATTCCAAATTTTAACTCGGAACCCTCCCCGCTCCAGAAAAAAATTATTTTGTCCTGACCCCAAAAATCTTCGTGCAACCCCCCCCTCCCATAAAAAACTTGTATGGGTTGCCCCACTCTTAATGGCTAATCATTATCCATTTACGCTAAGGGAGTTTAATTGTACGCCAAAAAATCAAGATGCGGAGGCTTCTTTGGTAGGTAAAAATGAAACTAGAAGGCCACGCCTTTCACGCCAAACAAACGAAAAATTTCGATAAATGACTGTAGTTTCGCAACAGAAAAGGGTAATTTTACGTTGAAGAATTGTAATTTCAGGATGACAGGGATTGGCTATCTCGACTACAGTGGGTCCGCCCATAATGTTAAATCAGTCACAATCTACGCTAGAATACCTTATATTTAACCCTCTGACTGAAACACGCTGAATTAGCGTCCGTTAGTAAAAGTACGCTTTTTTAGCATAAGGCCCACTTGTTGCACCATAATTTAGCGTAAAAGTACGAACGGACTTTTTACCGTGTAACTTTAGAGAGGAAGGGGCATCCCTCCTTATATAACGAATATTTTTGTTCGTTTCAAATTTTAATGTTACTCCTTACTTTCAGTTGAGAAAACACATTTTTTATTATTTAATTTCTGAGTGTTTTTCAAATCATGTCAGGAAACCCCCTTTCCTCCCCCTTGTTACATTTCTCGTGGAAGATTTTCTCCCAGCAGAAAATTATCCCAAAAAGATTTGTATATTTCCCAATAATTAATACTATATGTGAACATTATAGAGCAATTGCATAATTTATAACCCTTTCCCCACGGACTATGGAGGGTCATATCACCAAGAAAAGCCTACTTATTGGACCTTTCGATATGCTGAATTACATGGCTAACTTAAAATTTTTATCAGATGTCCTTGGGGGGAAAAGGGCGTGTGAAGAGGGCTAGGTGCCCTCCAGTCTTTTTGGTCGCTTAAAAGGGATACTAGAACCTTTGATTTCGGTTTGAATGAACTATTGATTTCGGTTGATCTCCAAGAGCCATCAGTTCAGAACGATCACCCCCTGAAGGAAAACAACAACAAATTAATAATAATAATAAAATAAACACACATCCGTGATCTTTCTTTTACAAAAAATCATATTTTTGTAGACCGGATCTTAAAACATCTACGGTAGAGCACTACGAAATGTTGAATCTGATGATGTGATTTTCGTTAAGACTGCCTAAAATTCGGGGAATGTTTCACCCCTTTTTCGAAAATCAGGCAAATTTTCTCACGCTCGTAGCTTCTAATGGGTAACATTAAATTTAACAAACTTTATAGATTTGGAATAAACATAAACATCAAATTCTTTAAATGTATTTTCGACATTGATAGTTTATCAGAGGTAATAGAGTTGCTCTAGTAAAGAAAGAGCCATAAGGCTTAAATATTTTACTATTATTCATCTTTCTTTCCCAGAGGCAATTCACACGGAACGGGCGGTCACATATACTTCGGAGGGGCTCATTCGATCGAAAATTAGAAGTTCTAGTACCATTGTCAAGAGTCAAAAATATTCGGAATGCAAACAGCCTCCCCTCCTACACCCTCTTCCCCAAATGCATTCAATCAAATTTTAGATAGTCCTTTGTTCAAAATAGTCCAAAGAACAGATAAAAAGGCTTCCTCGTTCGACAAAACCCCTCAAAGCCCAGGGGCAAGGGCTGCAAGCTATGCAAATTGTCTATTGTTAACAATAAGGTTTTTATTGAAGCGACGGCCGTATAAACTTCGGATGGAGCTCATTCGATTGGAAATCAGAATTACTAGAGCACTTTTTAAGAGTCAAAAAGTGATTGGACGGCATCCACCCCTCCCATGCCCTGTTGTTCAAAACAGTCTATATAGATAACAACTATGCCATCGTGGTTGACCCCCCCCCTAAATATACCCTGGTACTAGTGCTGTAAGTTATTCAAGTTAAAGTAGCTAATGTACAAGGTTTTTCTGGAAGAGGTGGTCGTATAAACTTTGGAGGGAGTTCTTTCGTTTGGAAATCGAAAATTCTACTTCACTCATTCAGACTTCAAAGGGATAGAAGGGCAACCAGCACCCCTCTACTCCCCCACCACGCCCTTTCCCTCCAAATCCATCTGATAAAAATTTGGAGATAGCCATTCAATTCAAAACAGTCCAAAGATCAAATATCTATGCTTCAAAGTTTGACACACACACCCCAAAACAGGTGGAGTAAGGGCTGTAAGTTATGCAAGCTGCCCATTGTTAACATACAAGATTTTCATGGAATGGGTGGTCGTCTGAGGGGGGTTGTCATACTCAAAAACATAATTTCCAGACCCTTCAACTACGTTCGGGCTGTGGGGGGAGTGTCATCCTAAGACTTTTCAACTACGTAGAACAAAATAGTTATCCCAAAATTTTTATTGGATGTGTTTGGGGAAATGGCGGGCGTGAGGGGGGGGGGTTAGTTGCCCTCCAATCAGTTTCGACTAGCCTATTAAAAGGGGCACTAGCCATTTCAATTTTTAATTGAATGAGCCTTTTTTGAAGTTTCTGCGACAATATTTTCTAATAATCGGGAGAAATGGTGGGCCTGGGAGAGGTGTTATTTTTCTTCCAATCACTTTTGACTATTAAAAAGGGCACTAGCCCTTCAAAGTTTTGAATTTTCTGTGACGACGCTCTCTATAAAAACCTTATATGCCTCCAGGGCATAATTTACAACCCTTGCCCTGAGGGGTGTGGTGGGGGAGGGGTATCATCCTCAAAGACATAATATCCAGTACTTTCAACTACGTTGAAAAAAGATGGCTATCTCAAAATTTTGATTGGATGTGTTTGGGGAAATGATGGGCGTGAGAGGGGGGTTTGTTGCCCTCCAATCAGTTTTGACTAGCTTATTAAAAAGGGCACTAGCCCTTTCAATTTTCAATTGAATGAGCCTTTTTTGAAGTTTCTACGACAACATTTTCTATAAGAAACCTAATTTACCCCCAGGGCATACCTTACAACCATTGCCTTGGAGGCTGTGGGTTGTCATCCTCAAGAACCTAATTTCCAGAACTTTCATCCACGTTGAACAAAATGGCTATCTCAAAATTTTGATTGGATGTCTTTAGGAAAATGGCGGGCGCGAGAGGAGGGTTAGTTGCCCTCCAATCACTTTCGACTATTAACGAAGGCACTACCCCTTTCAATTTATAATCAAAGGAGCCTTTTTTGAAATCTCTACAAAAACGCTTCCTATAAATACCTTATATCCCCCCAGGGCATAACTTACAACCCTTGCCCTGAGAGCTGTGGGGGTTATCATCCTAAAAGACTTAATTTCTAGAACTTTTAATTACGTTGAACAAAATAAATATCTCTACATATTGATTGGATGTATTTGGCGAAATTGTGGGAATGAGAGGGGATTAGTTGCCCTCCAATTACTTTCAACTAGGCCACTAGCCCTTTGAATTTCCAATCGAATGAGCCCTTTTTCATGTTTCTACGACATAGCTTTCAACAAAACCTTATATGCCCCCAGGGCATAACTTATAACCCTTGCCCTGAAGATTGTGGGGGAGTGTCCTGCTCAAAGATATAATTTCATGAACTTTCAACTGCGCTGAACAAAATAATTATCTCAAAATTTTTACTGAATGCGTTTGGGGAAATGGTGGGCGTGGAAGGGGTTTTAGTTGCCCTCCAATCACATTCGACTATTAAAAAGGACACTAGCCATTTCAATTTCCAATCGAATGAACCCTTTTTGAAATTTCCACGACAACACTTTCTATAAAACCTTATATGCCCCCTGGGCATAACTTACAACCCTTGCCCTGAGGGCCGTGGAGGGGTTGTCATCCTCAAAGACCTAGTTTCCAGAACTTTCAACTACGTTGGACAAAATGTCTATCTCAAAATTTTGATTGGATGTGTTTGGGTAAAAAGTGGGCGTGAGAGGGGGTCCGTCCAATCACTTTCGACTATTAAAAAGGGCACCAGCCCTTTGAATTTCCAATCGAACGAGCCTTTTTTGAAGTTTCTACAACAACGCTTTCTATAGAAAACTTTATATGACCCCAGGGCATAACTTACAACCCTTGCCCTGAGGGCTGTGGGGGAGTGTCCTCCTCAAAAACATATTTTCGATTTGGAATTCAACTACTTTGAACAAAATGGTTATCTCAAAATTTTGATTGGATGTGTTTGAGGAAATGGTGGGCGTAGAAGGAGTGTTAGTTGCCTTCCACACTTTCGACTATTAAAAAGGGCACTAGCCATTCCAATTTCCAATCGAATGAGCCCTTTTTGAAGTTTCTACGACTCCTTCGATACGAAGTGCCCTGTTCTAAAGGAAAAAATAATAAATAATGCATTGTGCCAAGATCGTTTTTTTACTTAGGCAGTGCGATTGCGCTGCCTATGAAAGCGAAGTTTTGATTAGTTTATTTTTGAGATTTCGTCAAAGTTGGCAATGTTTATTAAAACACTATTTTCAAAAAGTAACAGTGATTAGTTAATATTTTATTGCCTATGCTTAAAACCTTCGTTTTAAATGTTTTCTATGTATTTCTATCTCTTTGTTCAATGTTTCTTTTTACACCCCTAAACGAACTAGTATTTTATGTTAATCTTTTACACGTTTATGATTGTATCTTAATCCTCATTTCCTACTCTTCATTATCATCTACAAAAAGTCACAAAGAATGCATGACCCCAATAGATGGTTCAACCCCAATTTTTTTGACAATACCAAGCTTAAGTCACTCGCATTGGTGATCAGAAGTACAAAGGCTAAAAATTGTGCAAAAAATATTAAATATCAAATTTTTCTGTAGATGGTGAACAGCTTTTTATTTTTTTACGGCGGGGTGGTTTTTAAAACTTAACATTTTGTGCATCAACATTTTTACATCGTTTTAACTTCAAAAGATTTATAAGAACTTTAATCTCCAACAGATATTAGATTAGATTTACGACCATTTCCACTACCTACCTATGACGTATAGTTGTTGAGGTTGTTGATATTTCTTTGTTCGCAAGTTTATCGGAGCAACCTATTATGCGTCCCCCGCCAAGCCAAATCCTGGATCCACCCCTGCCCCCTCATCCTCAAAATAGAACCTGCGTTCATCTATGCCTTTAATACTAGTTTAAAAATTGGTTAACACCAAACTCTTTGTGCCACTTCTTAGCTGCATCACAAATAGACCGAGTAATAATAAAATAAAACTGCCGATTATTTTAAGCCATATCTACGTTTTTCTTTTTGAATAATCAGCAAATAATCTGAATTTGCTGTATATTGAGGAGGGGGCTCCGGACAGCTGAAACCTCCTCTCGGAGAGTTTTTAAGCAATTAGAACTGTCCTAAATGTAGTTGATTTGGCTTTAACTAACGGAAACAATAATAATAATAATAATAATAAAACAAAACAAGGCTGCTACCTTAAAAGTTTATTTGTTAAATAGTTGTAACTTATTTACAATATTATAAAATGAAGCAAAAATACTACAACAAACAGCGAAGAAACCCTTCCGCCCTGATGACCAAATTTCAACGTAGATCCACAATGCAAGAGAAACAACTTGTAAGATCGAAGAACAGGTAAATCACTCCACTCCCTGAGTCAAAGACAAGTAAATAAGAGGTAGATAAAAAGTCTAATATTAGATGGTAAATATATGGTTTAGGAAAATATATGAATAAGAAAATAAAGGCAAAAGCTTGCCCAAACTTTGTTAACAGCCCTACAAACAGCAAATATGTTGTCAACTGCTCCTCAAATCGTTCAAATAGATGGATCCCAGGCATTGATTTTAGAGCAAGATGGACTTTTAGACAATCTTGATCAAAGTTATAAAAATAAAATATACAGTATTTCAGCCTGATAAAAAACTAAAAAAATTGGAGCTTACCAGGATTTCATCGATAGCTGACCTGAGTCTTGTATATCCAACATGCATTTTGCCCTGGAGATGATCATCTAATCGCGACTGAGCATCACCAATAATAAGAAAAGCTCCACAAACAGTACAAATCTCCATCTGTTTCTCTTGTGCAAACGGATCAACCTGTAAACAGACATTTTAAGAAATCATGATTTTACAACTACATTTTTAGTGTAATTTGAATTCCAATCCATTTTTCCAGACTACCAAACGGTTCGGATTTATATCTTCATTTTACTTGAACATTTTAGAGCAATAGTTTCGACTTAAATACATTTCAGTAACATATCACCATATACTTGTTAAAAAAATATGTACAAGGACAAACGTCATTTTCAAAGATATAAACATTATATTTGGTCAACTGTTTCCTTAACACACCAGCCAAATTATTTAAAAGCTAATCAAAATCTCTTTTCTGCCAAGCCTAAGTCAGTCTGGTCTTAAACAACAAACCACACTTAGAAATAATACGGACAAATTTTCTCAAGACAGTGTAATTCAAACTTTAAATGAATATTTCGGTCCTATGTCCAAGGGCCGTCCTCAGTCCAACACATGCGAAAATATAAAAAAGAAACTTACATTAAAATACGAACTTTAAAACTAAAAATGCTTTTAATAAACTTGTAAAACAGCCCTAGTATCACTACTTCAACGAAATTCAACCAGGATTGGTTGAACAAAGAGTCATGGTTCAAGAGTTCAAGAGTCCTGGTTGAACTTCGCTGAAGTAGTGATGCTAGGGCTGTTTTAAAAGCTTGGACCAATTTAGACATATGCCAAGTCCTGGCACAGTGTTATGTAATAAAACGATAGAAAATTAAAGCTAATACAAAGCAAAGAAAATCATAAGTACAAACAGGTTCAAGCCTAAGGGAGGAGGGGTGATGAAGTAAAAAAATATACGCATGATACATATTGTACAAAATATATGCATATTACATTTTGAAAGCCCTGACCAGTCTGTGGGGAGGTGTAAAAAACAATATTTACTTACTCCTGGATAGTTCTGAGCGGTCCCATCAAGTTGTTTTCTGAATTGATCTCTTTCCTCTTTCAACTGATCACAAAGCTTCAGCAATCCTTGAGCTTGCTCAATATTCCCTTCACACCCTTCTTTTTCTGCTTCTTCTATTAATTGGTTTATCTTATCAGACAACAAAACCACCTTTTCTTCACATCCTTCTCGATCATTAGAACCCTATAAAAAAAACATACAGAAAAAACAGGAAATAATACACATTTAATTAATATTATGTATGGTAGTCACATTGGTGGATTGTTGCTCAATTTGCCCATCCTTTTAGATGATTTTCGGAATTAGGTGATTTGCTTCTAAAGGTGAGTATCCAAGAAAATCACCAATCCAAGACAAAGAAAAAAACGTTGTTTTTTTTCAGAAGCATCAGTAGACTCAGAAGACAAGTTTGTATTTAATTCAATAAAGAAGACTTAGTCTACCAGCAATCCATTTTTAATTGCTAAATGAGATTTTTTGTTGTGACTTTCTTGCATTTTTTCATAGGTAGTGCAACAGTGCTGTATAAGTAAAGAGCGATGTGGGCACAATGTATTTTTCTTTTGCCAAGGCACTTCGTATAGAAGGAGTTGTCATAGAAACTTCGGAAAGAGCTCATTCGATTGGAAATTGAAAGTTCTAATGCACATTCTAAGGGTCAAAAGTGATTGGAGGGAAACCAGCCCCACTCCCTGCCCATCAATTACCCAAACACATCCAATCAAAATTTTGAAATAGCCATTTTGTTAAGCATAGTTGAAAGGGCTGTAAGATATGCAATTCGCCCATTGTTTACATACAGCTTTTATTATTGAAAAAGGTGGGCATGTTTGACATTTAATATCCAAAAACACGAACTGGATTCAGGAGAGCCTTTCAGAAAATGTTAAGGGGAGTCTTGAGCTAAATCAAAACATTTTATGTGCACACGGGTGGTCAAAAGAGCGTAACTCAGGAATGACTGAGTGCCAGGAAATTCAAGGAAATGATAAGGGAAATGATCAAGTGACCAAACTGGCAATATTTGCACCCTACTTCTAGCACGACAACTACTGCTTCTGTAGGGATTACTACCAAAGCTGAGGGTATTGAAGTGAAAATTTGAAAAATGTTGAGGGGAAAGTTGAACTAGATCTAAACATCTACTAAAACTGAAACAAATGAACTGGCCAAATAGGTTTCTGAAATATACTAATATTCTGGTAGCAGGAGATTCAAGATTCATAGATATCACATGACATTTGTTAGATTTCATCAATCCTGGTCTTGTCTTATGAATGAAATTAGTGAAACAGACAACAAGAGCCTGACATTGCTCAATAATTCACTGAGCTGCATCAGTGAAGTTTTTAGATATTTATCGAGTCTTTTATTATATCACAAACAATATGGATATAAGCTTGAGATTCTCCGAGACGGTGCTTAATGACACTTCTAAGGGAAAGAGTATATATCTTTGTGTTTTAGATCTATCAAAAGCTTTTGATATTCTATGTCATAGTCAGCTTTTTTTTTGCTCTTCATGGCTGTGGCGTTAATCTTTTGGTTATAATGCTTCTTTGTCACTAACATTCTAATTCTTTTCTTCAGCTAAAATCAGCACCAGCTACTATTATTAAATTGAAAAAAGATTTAAGGCAAGGTGGAGTTTTATTTCCGGCCCTATTTAAAATATGTATTTCAGGAGTTCTGGCAAAGATATCAGCTACCTATCTCTCTGGTTTGTCTGATGTATCCTGTTTTGCCTATGCTGATGACCTGGTTCTTATAAGTCGTACTAAAACTGGTTTATCTAATATGGTCAATCGTGTTGGTGCCACTTTTTTTTGGATATATGCCTTTCTCTTAACGTGGATAAATGTGAATTTCTTTCTTTTAACAAAAATTCTAGAACTTCCCATTCTTGTAGTGGCTTTACTATCCCTCTCGTTGATTCTCTTCGATGGCTCGGTATTTCTATTACTAACCGCCTTCGAAGCTTGCGCCAGCGCACAGTCTCAGATATTAATAAGAAAATCCAATTAGGATATGCTAAGATTGTTGCCATAGAGGTAAATATAATAAACTTGCGTTGGCCAAGCTCTACTCAACTTTCTGTGACCATTCACTACTCTTTGGTTCTAGATTTTCCCCCTTTTTAAGAAAAAAGAATGAAAAAGAATCCAGATTAGTTATTTTAGATTTTGTAAATTTTTATTGTTTCTTCCTCCATGGACAAAAACCGGGTTCTTATTAAAAATTTCTTGTTCCTGATATTGCAGTAAAACTGGAAGTACTACACAGAAAGCTTTCAAATACAGCTTGTATCCGTATCTCTCCGCACTACCGCCTTATCGGTTTTTTTTTTAGTCATAAGTTGTTTTTCTTTTTTGTTTACTTCAGTCTTAAGTCTTGGGCCGTTCAACCGTCTTAGCCATCTTTTTTTCGTAAATAGTTTTATTTTCTTGTGTTTCTGTGTCTTGAATGTTTTTTGTTTTCTTTATTTACTCTGCTCTTTAAACTTTTCAAGTTCTCATGTATGCAGTGTTTTTTCTTCTTTTTTTATACTCCACAAGTAACATCTTTGTACATGAAAAATAAATTATTATTATTACCCATCTTTAAGTCTTATGCAATAATGGCAAAGCAAAACCTCTCCTAAAAGATCGGACGCATTAGTGTAAACCCATGTAAAACAGAAAACTTTACACTTAGTTAATTACAGTCAGCTTTTGAAGTTCTACTGCGATTAACATCTCAGCATATCAACCCATCTCTTTCAGGTAGGCCATTATAAAAACAATTAGCAGAAGATTATAGTGACAAGGACCCAAGCTAAGAAATGCGTCCCAAACTACAGTACAGAAAAGAATGAAAGGTTTTTATGAAGAATCTTAGAATAAATATTCACTGGTCATTATTTTTTCTTTTCTTTCTGATCATTAACAGGAACATAAGATAAATTAATTATTGTCAACTGTTAGATTTTGTACAGGAGGGAACTTACCTTTTCAGGAAACTGAGTTTGCAGCCTCTGCTTTCCTTTCACAATCCTTTTATCAACCTCTCCAAGAATTTGTCTAGCATACCTAATAAAGTCATCTTCAAATTGTTCTCTAGTTACAGCAGATGCATCTTTCTGGTATTTCTCCCTTACCATGTCATCATGCACTTTCCCACAGATTCCTAAGTCTGCTTTAGTGTTGGTGAACAAATCATGTGGGCAAAATACAGAAGTATAATGTTTACACACCTGTAAAATAAAATATACTTTCATTTACGCTGATATCTTTAATCATTGCTTGTATGGCCATGACAAAAAACAATCAAGCCAAGTAATACTTGCAAGTCTAGCATTTTGACATACTGATTGTAATCTGGCTAACCAAAAGGCAGTATTAAAAACTACTCTCTTAATATAAAAAAAACAAAAAAAACAGAAGAACGTACTAGACCCCCCCCCCCTCCCACAAAAGACTTCTTATACTCACTAATTGGTTTTAAGATTTTAACTAATAGAAAATAACTAATTGATTTTTAAAGTGGGAGTCTAACATTAGACTCCTTATTTTATGCTCTTTTCAACATAATATTCATTGGCTTGACAATCCACCCCTCGCCCCATTTTTAGATATTCTGATTGCCCCATATTTAGCCCTCCAATACCAGTCAACTCTAGACTGGTGGCTCTAAATTGTAGTTGAAGTGATTTAAACTGTGAAGGTAAATCTTTACATGATTCCATTAATGACTTTGGGACAGGGTGAACACACTATTTAATGTTTTTTTTATGATCTTCCAAACACAATAACCATTTTATCTGCAAATGCACTCTCTCTCTCTCTCCTTCATGATGGTCCCATATATATAGCCTATATAGGATATAGGTTTGCACAAAACTAAAGATAAAACTTTTAGACAACAAAATTCTTACTTTAAAATAAATATGAAGCATGTTTCTATCAATCATTTGGGGAGACTCAGTACAAGGAGTTATGCTAAAACAAAATGAGAGGCATTTTCTCGTTGCTAAGTTTATATTCTTTTTTTTATGTCTCTAGTCATCTTTATGACAATTCATCCCCAGCCCTCCCCCCTGATGGTCCTAGATATAGCCCTAGGTTATATGAAAAAGTAACACAAATAATGATGGAATCCTAAGTTTATAAAGTACAGTAACTATAATTAATCCTATTTCCTTGCTTTATAGTAATCATATTTCCTTGTTTCAAATCATGAGCCGCCTCCTTCTCCCTCACCATTCCTGAAAGAAACATCAAACTCCCATAACTTCATTACTAAAGATGCCTGGAGAAAAATGCTTCATCCTTAATAGTTGGATATTACCTTAATTATCTTAAATTGCAGCTATGATCAATCTAAGGATTTCTCCTTGTAGAGCTCTAGAATGATGAATTGAGTTGTATACAAGTTCTTTAGTGACCAGGTGCTGTTCCATGAACAGTAGCATCAAAATTGAGTTTACACTCTCTGGAGGACCACTCAGCATCCAGCCTTCATTTGAAAACATCAACAGATTCAATAGTACCTGTTTCATTAGATAGTTTGTTCCAACTGTTGACAGTTTCGTGATGAAAAGAATTCAGTGCAGACTGCTTGACAAGTTTTAGGTGATCATCTCTAGCTCTTGAGTTGGGAGCAACAGTAGGGGATAATGCTGGGAGAGTATTAGCCTTCAATAACTTATAGGCTAAAATGGCATCCCCTCTATTTCTTTTGTAAATAAGTGTATATTCAGCTTTGATACTCTTGCTGGGTAGAAAAGCTCTTAAATGAAAATATCACTTTGGTGGCATGTCTCTGCACATCTTCAAGAACTGTTGTCTTTTCCAACTTCAAGCTTAGGATGCACAAGCCCCTTATATAGAAGACTGATGACTTCAAGGGAATGAGCGGAAATAGTATGCTTAATCAATCCCATAGTTGAACTAGCCCCAGCAGTAGACCTCTTTGCATGAGTGCTGAATTTTTCGTCCATTGTCAATAGTGACAGCTATATCCTAATCATTATTTACAGAGGAGAGCGGGTGGCCTAAGAAAAAATAAAAGCGACAAGGATTCAGTTTGCCAAAGTGATCAATATGGCACTTATTAGTAACATTGAATTCAAGAAGCCCGGCCTCAGCCCATTGATCCAGCAGTTGAAGATTTAGTTTATATTATAAACTAAATGCAAAGATTATTAATTATCTGGGTGGTTTGATATTATTACCATTTTATTTTAAGAGCTTATTATCTGTCTTGTTGCCTTTATATCAGAAATGCCTTTTAATCCACCTAGTTAGACAGTCATGCTCTGCCTTCATTCAATCAATTATTGAGCTAGTTGGATATTATAACCAAATTGGCTTGAAAATCTGTTTGTATGCCTGGTTGGATATAGACCTATGTCAGAACCACTAGTAAGATATACTATTATCAATCTTGCTAGAAATTTATGCTATGATCTTTAATTACATCTTATCTCATTAGACATAGATATTCCATGTTTGAATATTCTAGATATATAATATGCACCTATGTAGGAAATAGTGCTTCAATGTTGAAATTTTTATCTTTCTAATATAGTCTATTTATAGATATGTAGCATACATATTATCCACCCAGTTAGAGACACTAGAACCACTTCAGCTCACTATTGCTATAGTGCACAACTTATGACACTAAGATCAAGAAGACTGTGAAACAATCTTCTTGTGAATTTAAAGCCGAGTTAAAGAAAGACATTGACAATAAATTCATAGATATTGAAGCACACGTTGCATCCTTAGAGCAAGCATTTGGTGCCCAATTTGATCTTAATATGCTTTGTAAATTAGTTGAATCTGAAGTAGAGACTTAAAAAAACAGTCTTAATGATCATTTAGAAAGCCATGTAAAGAGGCTTATCATTGAGGACAGAGATCGTCAAAGGAGAAAGTTTAATATTGTAATGTTTGGTATTGCGCCAAAGCCAAATGATGAACAGTTTATATGTGAGTTCCTGCAGCATGAATACAGTCAGTCAGAAGAAACTTTCAAGACAGTCAGAAGAAACTTATTATGGTGCTAGACATTACACTTCTAATTCTGATGACCCTGTGAATTTTCCACTCAATCTGTAAATGACAGTGATGGATTGTCTAGCGCTAGTACTCATAGCACACATGGAAAGAATAGTGTATTGCAAATTGTTTTTAGTAATGTTGACTGTTTAACCTCAAAATTGCAGGAAATTAAATATGCAACATCAACCAGCAGGGTGGATGTTTATGCTTTTAGTGAAATTAAGCCTAAGCACATAGGTCACCTGATTGACATTCAGATACAGTTACTTGGATATAAATTGTACTCCAACCTAAGTAAACAGGATGGAAGAGAAACATCCATTTATTTAAGTAACTCAATTAAGGTAAGAAACATTGACTATGAGCCATATGTAGAGCAAGTGTGGATAACTGTTGACCTGCCTTGTGAGCCTTTATGAATCGGTTGCATAAAAGCCCTAGTTCCCCTATCCTTGAAGATTCTTTCCTAGCTTTAACTAATTCAATAGCAGTGAATACCAAGATATACAGGAGTGGCATTTTGGTTGGTGATTTTAACCTCCTGTTAGTTCAATGGATAGATAGTTGGTCATTCCACAAGTGACTTTGTTATGCCTTTCCTTCAATGCCTAAAAAAACATTCTTTGTACCAGACTGTAAATTTCCCAACTAGATACAGGGATAGCCAAATGCCTTCATTGCTTGATCTTGTTCTAGTTAGTGACCATGAGTCAGTCCTGAGTGTAGCACCTTTACCAGAATGCAATTGGTCCTTCTTTGATACAATGAGTGTAGACAATTCATCGCATGCCACCAAGACTTTATTACTTGATGTTGTCAATAAACATTCACCAACAAAATGGATACACAAACCCAAAACCCTCCCATTTATGTCAATGGAATTAAAAATGGCCAGGAACAAGAAAAAAAAAGCTTTGGTGGTTGCATTCAAAGAATGTGAATGATGCATATCATTACCAAAGATAGAATCAAGAACACAACCATGTGAGAAATATTTCTGAGCAGCACAAGGAGGCAATACCTGCATCAGCTAAATCAAATCCCCAAAAAATTTGAAATTTTTCCTCAGATAAAAAGCCAGGAAGACATTCAGTTAGCCAGCTGGCACATAATGGTTGTAAAATATGATCCCCAAGCAATAGCATATTTCCTTAGTCTGCCGTGCAAAAAGTGGGGTAGTGAAGTAGCAATGCTACTTGGCAGTTTTCAAATTTGTTGGCAGATTTTATCTGAAAATACCATTTTTATATATGAAAATAATTTTTACTCAAAGAAAGTTATCACAACAACACAAGTTATGCTGCTTAAAGTTGGTAGCCTTTGTAAGTCCATCGAATTCTGCTACTGGCAGGCAACAGCTTTGGAACTTTTCCTTACCTGACTCCCCTCTCCCTAACACCCAAGTACATAACCCAAATTATATATTTTCCATGAGCTTTTCTGGATATTTATTTTTGTCTCAGTTGGTTCAGTTTACAGGTACATGGTTTAAAACTAGAGTGATGCTAACGACTTACAGTAAATATGGCAGTTTTCAAAAGAGTCGTAATTTTTTTTTTAATTGGGTCATGATGAATCAATGCCTCTGGATTTTATTACTTACAAAAAAATGGAATTATAATCAAATAGTAAGTTTTTAATGATACTTGTTAATTAAACAAAACAGACTCGGGAATTACGCTTAGGTTAGATCTCACAAAACCAGTTTCATAGTATACAAAGACAAGTGATGGGTGATAGAAAGCATTGGACTTGATTTTATCTGAAAATACCAGTACTTTGACTATCCTCGAATTTTTTGGAATCTCCCCAAAAATCTGTCTTCTCGAAAAAAATTGGTTCCCTTACACTTAACTTTACATGAATTTTTCACTACTTTCCAAGTTTTTGTCTCAATTATTTATTGCATATAAAAAACCAGACATAAATCATTGAATTACTGACCTTTCTTCCTATGCTATTAATGAATAATGTTTATAAGATTATACCATTTCATCAATGATTCTCTTGTGACTTGGAGTAAAGAATTTCATTTGAACACGTTTTACGTTCAGTATAATTTTGAGATTGCAGTTACTTTAGACATCTGGACCATGAGTAAGTTTTTTCTTTTTTTTGCTATTCTGTTTAATTTTCAAAGGTCTGAAAATATAAGGGAGTAGATTGAAAAATTATTCTAAAATAAAAAAGGGAAAGCATGGTACCCATGCAGGGAGGGGGAGGGGGTCTTGGGTTAAACTTGGAGATAATTACATTGTCAAGCTATAAATTGGATATAATACATAAGTGCCAGTTAAAAGAATTTATCTTTTTGCCAGGAACCTTCACTATTTTAAAATTTGTTGAATTTGGTATGATAAAATTAAGTACTTTATTTTTTCCTTAAGAATTTTATTTTGCATGTAACCTTTTACCTTCAATTGTATTGCCCTCTTACTCCTCCCCTACCATTGTTATTCTGGTGCCCTCCCCTTGCAATATCTTTGGCAGGTGTCCATGTTGTTTGAGTGGTTCAACTGCAACCTTAGATTTTTACAATATAGGAAAGTTGTTAATTAAGTGAATGAAATTTTACAGAATAGATATTCTGCTCAAATTAGGAATTTATAAATTTTTTTAACTACCTAGGTCTACCTCCACAACTTCTAATGTTTAAGCAATTATCAACCCTGTATGAAGGCGAGATAAAACAATAGAATAAAAAAAAAAAACTGTGGCAGAATTGGATCTGCCATTCAAAACTTTTCCCAAATATAATCTTCTTATTGTAAAAATTACAGCCCCTCTACTCTTCCCCTCTTAATGAGACAAAATTAAGCTATAGATTACATTCAAATTTGGGGAATAATTAATTAAAAAGGAAGCGACCTCAAACACGATTCATAAAAAATTGTATATTATAGCTGAAACTAAAATTTGGTTATTATTTCGAAATTGTTTTCTTGTAAAGTTTTACATTATTTTTGGACTCAATTTTTACAAACAGCTGGTCTTTATTTCTTACTCTGTTACCTGATATCTGTGTTAGAAGATTAATCAAATACTTTGTGGTAATGAATTTTGCATGCAAAGCCAAACTTAAATAAAATCCATTAAACTACTTCCATAAATTCACCTTGAAAAAGTAACTAGATAGGCTACTTATGACAAAGAACAAGTCAAATTCGAAGATAGGTATTGTATCTTAATATCTGAGAAAAGGTAGGAGGAGGGGAAATTTTCGAAAAGGTCTTTTGGAAACATTTGGGACATGAAAATTTCAGTAGTTGGGTTTTTGAGTGTGCTTATTTTATATATGATGTTCGTTTGTTCTGAATTGCTGTAACGATGACCCATCTAAATGCCAGAAATTAGTATTTAACCAGTTAATAAAATTGACCCAAATTATTCAAGGGTTCTTATGTTGCTGGGGTTTCTGTCTGTAGATACCAAAGCTGATCTGAAGTACTGGTTCCCGTCGAAGACCTTTTTTGTTTCTCTTACAGACCATTGAATTGCAATCTAACACATTTACAGCTTTACTAACCACTTCTTTTTTGCTTTTAGTAAGACATGCATCCAGCTTCAAAGCACCTTGTTCACTGTGGGTACTGCAACGTATCTGGCCATTATGATACAGTCAAAGACCATATTGCCAAAAAACACCCTAATCAGCCCTTCATATTAAAAGGGGAATAACCAATTGTTAGTGCTTTCACCAAATTTCCAGTAACTTATTCTTGTAGCACACTTAGTTCAACTCTACTGCCCAGTTCAACAGTTGAGTGTTCATTGTCTGTGCTTGACTTACTTCCTGATTCAGAAAATGAATCAATTGAAAAGCTTGACAATCATGTTAACCAAACAGTCAGTAGGTTTTTAAACACCTCAGAGCCCACCAATATGAATCCTACAGTTGTCTCTAACCCTCTTATCCTCCACACCAGCCAATCCCAAGAAACGACCCAGAACTGCTGGCACCAATTCTGCAGTGATTGTAGAGTCAGACCAATTAGAGTTAGTTATAAGTATGATAAAAGCTCTTCCACAAAAGCATCAGACTGAAGGAACATCATCATCAAGCTCTGTATTAGAAAATGCCAAACCTAGTAGTATTAACGATTCCAGAGCTATGGCAATATTGGCACATAATGCCAAAACTACAACAAGACTTCAGACTCTTTTAGATGAGCAGCTTAAGTTTCTAATTTTTGACAAAGAGACTGAGCTTCATACCCAGTGTTTAACCTGCACAAACACTAATCAAATCACTTACAATTTTGCACCTGGAACTACCCTTACCAACTCAAATCAACCTAGGGAGTTCCAAAATCTCAAGCCAAAAATTGTCTGGCATCTAGAATCGTCAGCTCATAAAGAAAGTTTGCTAGATGACACTGCCAAAAAGTCAAAAGCAGATCAGCGTGGAGAAACAATAGAACTGGGTTAATCTGTGGTCTGAATGTTTATGGAAGTTTTAAGTGGGTAATGGTTCCCAGCTCCAATACAAAGGCAATATAACTCTTTATAGCTTGAAAGGCCTTCCTATAATTGAAATGAACCACAGTCACATGTTTGTCACAAGTCTTAATCCCATTTTTGCTGAACTCATTGATTCCCAACTGCAAAGATGCCTTAGTACAAATCTACCCGCTACTAAACAGCCCCCACCATTTGCTATTATTGCCAGCAAGATGATGCCTAACAGGCAAACATTCCAGATTGTTGATATTATTTCATTTCTTTTCTTTCTGGACATCTTTCTTTTTTTTGTTGTGGACTTGCCTGTTGTTAATGGGCATACAGGATTAGACATTGCACATGCTCTGATTGAAGCTTTGAAGCACCAGTCTCTGACAGTAGAAGATATCAAGCAGCAGCTTGTAGGTAGTGCAATGGATGGACAATATTGTATGCTTCATGTGCCCATTCATCTTTTGATGCTTATTGGTCTCCATGATTCTCCCTGGTATAAATTTAACTAGGATCCAGCACATTGCATTGAATTGTCTAAAGAAGATGCCCAAACCTCATCACACTCAGGTCATTGTGACCTCATATCCATCAGTAATTAAAAGATGGGTTATGGAAAGAGTTTTGAAGCAATGATAACCCTTGCTGAGACACAAGGTGTCAGTTTCAAGAAGCCATCATTATTTTCCTCCACTAGGTTTGCTACACACTCAGCACAAGTTTTCAAAACTATCAAAGACAACTACCCCCTGATGTTTTCCTTACTCAGCAACAATTGAGATGATTATTTGAATAAGATCTCTCATGCCAATTTTGTACTTAACTTAGAAGGGATTATTGATACATTACAAAACTATATCTAGCCTTTCCCTTTCACTCCAAAAGGTGGAGCTCTTACCATGAAAAATCACAAATATACTGAATAAATACATTGATGACTTGATGAGCTTGCCAGTTACTATCCTGCTTTGTGAGTGAGCTCTCATGCTGCTGCTTTTTAAAACTTGTTTGAACTAAAAGCTCATTGAGCTTTTATGTTACTATGTGAAAAATTTACTTTTAAGTCATCAATATTCTTTGTCCTTATGGATAAGTTTTTACTTACTCCACTTCTCTTAAACTGGAAGTGAATATTTGTCCAAATCTTGCACAAATAGCCAAATTCTATCAAAACTGTTTATTTGTCAGTTGAAAGAATCTTAAAAGGGCTGGTAGCTATCAAGGTGTACATACAGTTAAAGCAGGTAATGGGAAAGCTGGAACACAGAAGATTAGTACTGTAGGCTAAAACAGCCAAATTACAATGTTGCAGTAACTCTCTGTTTATTTTTGGCATTAGATTAGGGCAAAGTTGTGCTGCTAAAGTGTTGGCAGATTTGGAATGCTACTGGCAGCTCTGGAACTTTTTGCATATCTGCCCTTAGTGGTCAATTTGCCTCTATCTTCACAATTGTTGACAGTGCTCCACTCCCAGATCCCCCAATATGACATCATAAGTGTAATGACACCTATTACTATCAATAGAGTTAACCTTGAAACTTGTCTTAAAAACCTGAACCCAAATAAATCAGTTGGGGGCATTTCCCCTCAACTTCTCAAAGAAACATATGCTGAACTAACTCTTCCTTTTACCCAAATTTTTCCAAAGTCTCTAGATTTAAAGTCTATACCTGCAGAATGAAAGTTAGTACATATTAACCCAGTGTACAAAGGTGGTAGCAGAGATGAGGCAGTTAACTACATACCAATCAGTATCATTTCTGCTGTGGGAAAAATACTCAAATGCATAGTCAACTCTGCAGTCATTCCACATCTGAGTCAAAATAAGCTGTTGTCCTTGTGCCAGCATGGTTTCTGTTCTGCTAGATCATTTGAGACCAAACTTATTGATGCATATAAATATGTTGCCAAAGTTATAGACAAGGGCTTCCCAGACATGATTTTGCTAAAGCATTTGATAAGGTGTGCTACAGGCGATTACATATTATACTTGAAGCTACTGATATTAATACAGAAACTATTGACTGGGTGATGCTTTTCCTTCATAACAGAAAAGAAGCAGTTAAAGTCTTTGGGGATAATGGACAATCATTTTTCTCTGATGTTGTGGGAGTGAGAAATGGAGTACCTCAAGGCACAGTCCTGGACCCAACTTAATTCAACATTTGCATTAATGATGGACCTTATAACATCTAAAAAAAAATAAGCCTTTATGCAGAAGATTCAAGGGTAATTGGCTCAGTTGAAGTTCAGGAAAAAATAGAAACCATTCAAGCAGACTTGGACTCATTTACTTGCTAGGCAGGGACCTGGAAGCTGAAGTTCAAAGTCCATGACATGCAAAGTTATTCACTTTGGTAATAGAAACTCAGACACCAGTACTCAATTGAGTCAATGGACAAAGCAAGGCAACTTATTGCCAGTAGTCAGACTGAACATGATCTGGGTCTATTAGTTGATGAACAGCTAAAGTTCAGTTTGCATGCCCAGACTTTGGCAGACAAGGCCAGTCAGACTCTTGATATATTTAAAAGAACTTTCAGTAGTTGTTCACCCTCAGGTGTTTTAGAGCTCTATAAATGTTTAATTTGACCTAAGTTAGAATTTGGCAAGTGCATTGCCAACCCAATTAATGAATCTGGCCAAGAAACTCTAGAATAAGTTCAGAGGTGTACAAATGCATCCAAGGTTTCTATAACATTTCCTACCCCTCCCAGCTTGAAAAACAAAATTTACCCTCACTGACTTATTGCCAAAAGAGAGGGGATATCATTATGGCATTCAAGCTGCTCAACCATAAAGAACTTATTCTGGATGTCTCTTGAAGGACAAGAGGACATGATTAAAAACTTCTAAAGAAGCATACCAACTCAAGGTTATGTAGCAAATTCTTTTCTAATTGGGTGGTGAATCTATGGAACTTGTTAGACCAGGAAATGGTCTATTCTGTCAGTATTCAGTAATTCAAATCATCAGTTGACAAGGAATGGTGCAACAAGCCCTGACAATTATTTTGGGATTCACTTGATCAGTCAGCACACAATTTTCCCTGACTGGCTAATACAGGATAATCCTATTGCTGGTAAGTGTGATTTAAGATAAAAAGACAACAAACAAGAATTAGACCCCTGGGTATTGACTGGTACCTAATAACAAATAAATTCCATAAGCTGAATGCATTACAAAATAAGCAAATACACCAGAATACACAAAGAGAAAAATTCCAGAAACTCATTTTTGGGGCACTGAGTCAAACAAATCATACAAATGCTATAAACATTATGGCTCTATCTACTGCTTTTCATAAAAAGAGGTTCTAACCAAAGTTGTTTTAAAAATTGTAACATTATTTCTTGAAACAACATGGTCAGATAACATATTCAATGATTTAATGGACTGATTTACAAAAGAACCCTGTCTAACCTTTTTAAAACCCTTTTCTTATACAATTTTAATGAGTTCTGCTCTGTGGGTGAATAATGGCTAAACTGAAAGAAATCACTAAAATATAAATTATCAACACCTTTAATAAATCAAAATGTATTAACTAAGTCTAATCTATCCTTCCTGAATTACAGAGATAGTAGGCCCAAACACCTTAGCCTACACTCATAAAGCAAATACTTCAAATAAGAAACAAATTTTTATGCCTATTTTTGCACTTTTTAAATAAGCTGTGAATCAGATTTTTACAATACAGATGTGCAATATTCAACTATAGGTCTTGTCACTGTCTTATACAGTGTGGTAAAGCTGTGCAGGCTAAACCTTCTAAAGGTCCTTTTGATACAAAGCAAACAGCAGTTTGCCTTATGCAATACAACTAATGCTTGTTTATGAAAACTCAATTGGTTATCAAAAAGAATACTAAGGTCCCTAATAGAAGATGGATCAGCACCTGATCACCAGTGATTCTTGCATACAATTAATCATCATTCCAGAGCTCTACAAAGAGAAATCCTTAGATTGCTCCTGGCTGCAATTTAAGGTAATAGAATCAACCAAGCTTATCACTACATCACCAATGGAATACTGGTATGCTACTGCATTCACTAAATAATTTATTACATAGCATTTTTCCTGATTAATAAACACTGAATTTAAATTACACTAATTAACCAATGCATTTAAATCATCTTGTAAAAGAGCCACATCAACTAGGGAAGATTTTCTCCTATAAAGCTTTACTCCAGTTGGCAACAGCAACCACTCAGTTATCCTTGAACATACATCTGCAACCTAATCTTCATCCTCAAACTTTTATTGACTATCAAGCAATACAGAAGGAACCTCAATAAATTGGTCAAAACTAATTATTTCTGATATTAATATATCATGGACAAATTTTAAAGAAGCCCTCCTATCAATTGAAAAAAAGCACTGCCATATCATCTACCAAAAAGACTTCCATTCCTTACAAAGGATGCAAAAAGAACAATTAACAGGAAAGCCAGAGCCTGGAAAAGGAGAAATCTCAGGAAAATTGGATAAGCTATGCAAAGGCTTGGAATCTTGCCTCTAATGTAGTTAAGGAATTGAAGTCTCAGTATGAGGAAAAGCTTGCCAAAGATATCAAGACAAACCCCAAATCTTTCTGGAGACATTTTTCTGCCAAAAATCGAAACCGTCACATCATTCCTGACCTCAGACATAATGGCATAACCCACTCATCGCCAATAGATAAGGCTAATGTATTAAATACCCAGTTTGCCTCTGCCTTCACCATCCAACCTTGTTCAACTATTCCTGCAGCACCATCAAACTTAATATGTCATCCAATGCCAAAACTCAATTACCAAAGATATGGTCTTAAATAGCCTGGAAAAACTTGATGTTAATGAATCCAAAGGATCAGATCAAATACACCCAAGGCTTCTTAAGGAATGCCAAATTTTTCTCAGTTCTCCCTTGTGTGAACCCTTCCACCTGTCCCTACAAAATGGAGAACTACCATCAGATTGGAAAAAGTCCTATATACCACCAACCCACAAAAAAGGCCCCAAAGATAATGCAGAAAATTACTGCCCCATCAGCATCAATTCTGCAGTTGTAAAGGTGCTTAAGAGATTTGTTAATAGGGCTCTAATTTAGCACTTGGAAACTAATAACATCCTCACTTCCAATCAACATGGCTTCAGATCTTCAAGATCTATTGACACTAATTTCATACACACATACGAGTTTGTTACATGATTATTGGATAATGATGTAAATGTTGATATGGTGCTCCTGGGCCCCTCAAAAGTATGTGACAGGGTTTGCCATTAATTCTTCCATGCCAAACCAAAAACAGGAGCTGTTCATGGCGTTATTGTTCAGTGGATACAGAGTTTCCTTTCAGAACGAACACAAGTTATAAGAGTTTACGACTCTCAAGGTGTCTCTCATTGCTCCTTGTCTACAACTGTTTTGTCACCTTGTTAAAAACATGAAGATAAGTATAAAACTAGGAGCCTAAAAATGTGTTTTTTATTAATCTATTATATCTCTTTCTGAAGAAGTCCACATATTCACCTTTACTCCTAGCCTACTGATTTGTTTGCTCTAGGCCACACAGACAATGGAAAGACTTACATCAGGATCATGATAACTCGGTTCTTTCGAGTTCTCATTAGGCAAAGTATTTCTGTGCCGTCCCATCAACTCATCCAACAATTGAGCAGCCATAGAAACCATTTTTCCTTTTTCAAAAATCACAATTAAAACTACCAGTATACCCTACAAGTTATTTGTTTTCATCTATTCTTTAATACCTTGAAAGTGATGCATCGGAATTATTGAAAAAATTTTGGTAGCGTTTACGTCATACAGTCAGAGACTAGCGCTAATCGTAGTCACAATTACGACTAAGACTTGGCAAAAACTCCCCTTTCACATTAGTCTCAGAGTCTAGGGCTTTGGCGAGAAAACAGTTCAATTTTGTCAACTTACTAGCAACTAATACTAGGTTTTAATCAGTTGCATCGAAGATTAGTGACAAACAATTTTCTTAGTTGTAATATTAATACTAATCATAATTTAATATTCAGTAATCTTAAAAGTGTCCGTTTGATTTATTAGCCAGGCTTGGCTTTCGTACAATCTTCTTGGCTCTCTAAAGACTTCCCTTTACATATCCTTCTTTTTTTTGACAACTTGGCTTGCCATAAGCACATATAGTCCCGATCCAGACAAAACTCCACACAAAAATGCTAAGTTCTGAGCCTCCTCGTTCGTATTTTTGAACTTTCAATTTTGACTTAAATTCACGCTCCGTGCGAATAGAGAAGCTCGCTCAGGGTTCAAGGTTTAAGCTGCCCTACTTAAAATCATTTAGCTTGCACCAAATCCCTTCAACTTCCTAACACGCTTGGTTTATAGCATCTATAGGATGTTTCTATGTTTTGTAATTGTATTTTCCGAGGAAATTATAGCTATATGTGCAGAGTGCATTGAATTGTAAATCAAAATGTTTGTTTGTTTCTTAGTTATTCCATTAGGCTCTTATTTTCAAAACTAAACCAAAATTCAAAGCTAAAAGAGGTGGCCTTAGTGGCTTTTAATATGTGGCTGCGCTATAAGCCTAGTTGCAGTTACAACTGCAACCATGAAATTGCAAAATCCCTATTCATAAGGGTCTGAGCCAGAAACCTTCCTTAATATTAGAAAAAAAATTGTCCCTATTTTCTGGGAATGTCATTACACATACGATATCCAGTTGATTTGTATTAGTTTTTTTGGGTCAGCTTGAAATACGAATTATGAAAAAGCATTAAAAAACTATCAAGCATGGACGACAGCAGGGGGGGGGGGCACAGCCCGTTGAAAATTTTGGACTGTAAAGTAATTATAAGGAAATCAAAGAATAAAGAGCAAAAAAGGGAAAAATCATGGAAAAAAATGTGTGTTGCCTCATTGTTGGCTGCCTGCCAATAGATTTTGACTCTTAATAAGGAAAATTTAATATCTAATTAGTGACTGAGTGACACATTTGTCACTCTAATTTGTGACTAACTGGTGACTGAACCCCTTTCGAGTTTTCCAAAAACATTTTTCCTAGTATGATTTGGTTTAAGTAAATTCTTCATAGTAATAAATAGTAAGTAAATAATAATCCTTGTCAATAAAAAAAGTATAAGAGCTTAATTATAGATAACATTAAATCGAATAATCAACTGATTGTGGCATTCCTTAATATATATTTGTTTTTTAGTAATTAGTACAGTTATTAGTACACAAGAAAGTTCGTTATAGAAAACACAAGGAAAACAAATTAATAAGGGGCACTTTCGGTAAAATATGCCGTCAACTTTTGCTTGCATTGCAGGAGTGCCCATGAGCTGATATATGAAGCCACTAGAATCAGAAGTGTTTCCTATGGACGGAATGCTGGGAATTTATGTATTTTTCCCCTGATCGGATACGCTGTTTTTGTTTTATTATCATTCTTTTTTCCAGGAGCGATTGCATTTATCTAGTTGTCACTTTGAAAAAGATTACATTTTTTACAGTGATGAAACATAAAGGTGTCAAATATATTGGTCTTTGGCATTCAAAATTAAATTAAAATATTGAACTAGAAATTTTAATTTGATTTTCTTTATCCTAGTGTTAACGTTTTAATTTCAACAAACTACTTTGATAATGCGTTACTTTATTAAAACAATGAGTATAAAGGAACTAAATATTTAGGTGTTTGATAACCAAATTCAAAACTGTCGATTTTGTTAAAAAAATATCCGTCCAACGCTTTGGCATTTATCAACAGAACTAAATGCTAAGAGTGTATATCTTAGCTTTTGTAAGTAGGCTATTATTTTGTGCATTTTATGTAATTACATACTTTATTCATTTTTATATAGTTTGACTTTAATTGACATGGTTTTTCCATTGCTTTTAGATAATCTCTAAGCTTCATCAAATAAAAAAAAACATATTTTTTCAACCGAAAGTAAGTAGCAACATTAAAACTTAAAACAAACAGAAATTATTACGTATATGAGGAGGGTTGTCCCCTCCTCAACACCTCGCTCTTCACGCTAGAGTTTTTCGGCACGTTAAAAAAGTTGCTTATTGTTATAATTAAGCGATCCTTTTGCTTTAGGAGTCGTTTTTAAAGAATTTGGACAATATTTAAACTTCAGCGTAAATAGCAAGGTGTTGAGTAGGGGGCAGACCCACTAATATACGTAATAATTTCTGTTCGTTTTAAGTTTTAATGTCGCTCTTTACATTCAGTTGAAAAAAACTTGTTTTTTATATTTAACTTCTGATTGTTTTTTAAATAACGCGTTTTTCATAACTTAAAAACCTTACCCCAGGGGCTGTAGGGGTGTCACTTTATCAATGCACAAATGAATGTGCATTGTCAGTTTAATATACATATACTGATGTTTAGTAATCAAAATGTTAATATTTTTTGATTTATTAAAGTTATAAAAGTAAAAACATTTTTATTTATTCAGTAAAGTGCAAATTTTGTTCTAGCCTTGGGAAGGCATAGGGGCTCTGCGCCCAACTTATGTTAATTTCTGCTCGTTTTGAGTTTGACCCATTTAATTATTGTAATTTCTGTTCGTTTTGGGTTTCATTTATTTATCGATGCTGATTTGTGGTAGTTTCACGATTGGTAGATTATTTTATTTTATTTTTCTCATTTTTTGTCTAATGGAGTTCTTTACTTTTCTTTGAAAAACTCATTTTGTGGAAAAAGTTTTTTTAATTAATTTCTGTTCGTTTTATATTGACGTAGTCTTTCAGGGAAAAAGAAAAAAAACTTTAATTCTTTTCGTTTTATAAGACTTTATAGTTTGGCCTGCTATTTGTATGCTGTTGAAAAATTTTCCGCAATTTTTAACAACATACACCCTATTAAAAATCTGGTCAAATAGTACTGTTTAATTTAGTTTCATACCTCCTCTAGTTGACCTGAAATGGAAAACTTGATACCATTCGCATAAAAATCTGTTTACTTTCTTTGATACCTTGGATACACTTACGCTATTTTGATTTGGTAAATTCTAAGAGCAGAAATGGGAAGGTTGGCGTAGGAGGGAGGGAGTGAAAGGGGGATTAGTTGCCCTCAAATCACGTTTGACTATTCAAAAAGGCATCAGCCCTTTCTATTTTCAATCGAATAAGCCCATTTCAAAGTTCCCACGACAACTCCTTCGATACGAAGTGCCCTGGTCTAAACAACAGCAACAACAAAAAAAATAATACATAATACCCACTTCGATATTTATTATAAGAATGTCGAGCCTTTCAATCACTTTCGACTATTAAAAAGGGCACTAGACCTTTCGATTCCCAATCGAATGAGCCCTTTTGGAAAAGACAACCCTTTCTATAAACACCTTATATGCCCCCAGAGCAAAAATTAAAACCCCTACCCTAAGGTCTGTTAGGGTTGTCATCCTGATAGACCTACTTTCCAGAACTTAAAACTACGTTGAATAAAATGGCTATCTCAAAGTTATGATTAGATGTGTTTGGGGAAAAGGTGGGCGTGAGGCGGGTTAGTTGCCCTTTAATCAATTTCGACTATTTAAAAGGGCACCAGGCCTTTGAATTTCCAATCAAATGAGCCTTTTTTAAAGTTTCTACGACAACACTTTCTACAAAACCTTATATGCCCCCAGGGCATAGCTTACAACCATTGCCCTAACGGCTTGCCCTAAGGGGTCTGTCCTTAAAAACATAATTTCTATCTGGAAATCAACTACGCTGAGCAAAATGGCTATCTCAAAATTCTAATTGGATGTGTTTTGGGAAATGGTGGGCGTGGAAGGGGTGTTATTCAACTTCCAATCACTTTCGACTATTAAAAAGGGCACAAGCCAATCCAATTTCCAATTGAGTGAGCGCTAAAGGAAAAAATTAATAAATAATACATTGTGCCAATATCGTTCTTATATCCCCCCAGGGCATAACTTAAAACCCATGCCCTGAGGACTGTGGGGGAGTGTCCTCCTCTTTACTTAGTCCCTGTTTCTTGTCTCGTTCTCAAGAGTCCTCGTTCTTTACTTAGGCAGCGCGATCGCCTTGCCTATGATTTATGCAACAACCTTCTATATAAACCTTATATCCCCCTAGATATAACTTACAACCCTTGCACTGCTGGCTCTGAGGGGGTTATCATCCTAAAAGACCTAATTTCCAGAACGTTCAACTACGTTGAACAAAATGGATATCCCAAATTTTGATTGGATGTGTTTTGGAAAATGGTGGGCGTGAGAGGGGCGTTAATCGCTATCCAATCACCTTTCAACTATTTAAAAAAGGCACCAGGCCTTTCAATTTTCAATTGAATGAGCTCTTTTGAAGTTTCTACGACAGCGCTTTCAATAAAAAACTTTATATGCCCCAGGGCATAACTTAAAATACTTGGACTGAGGCCTCGGAGGAGGTTATCATCCTAAAAGACCTAATTTCCAGAACTTTAAACTACGTTCAACAAAATGTATGTCTCCAAATTTTGATTGGATGTGTTTGGAAAAATGGTGGGCGTGAGAGGGGTGTTAATCGCTATCCAATCACTTTCAACTATTAAAAAAGGCACCAGGCCTTTCAATTTCTAATTGAATGAGCTCTTTTGAAGTTTCTACGACAGCACTTTCAATAAAAAAACTTTATATGCCCCAGGGCATAACTTACAACCCTTGCACTGAGGGCTCTGAGGGGGTTATCATCCTAAAAGACATAATTTCCAGAACTTTCAACTACGTTGAAAAAAATGGATATTTCAAAATTTTAATTCGATGTGTTTGCGAAAATGGTGGGCGTGAGAAGGGCGTTAGTCGCTATCCAATCACTTTCAACTATTAAAAAAGGCACTAGCCCTTTCAATTTCCAATTGAATGAGCCCTTTTGAAGTTCCTAAGACAACGCTTTCAATAAAAACTTTAAATACCCCCATGGCATAACTTACAACCCTTGCCTTGAGGGCTGATGGGGGAGAGGTTGTCATCCTTAAAGACCTAATTTCCAGAACGTTCAACTACGTTGAACAAAATTGATACCTCAAAATTTTGATTGGATGTGTTTTGAAAAATGGTGGGCGTGAGAGGGGCGTTAGTCGCTATCCAATCACTTTCAACTATTAAAAAAGGCACCAGCCCTCTCAAATTCCAATTGAATGAGCTCTTTTGAATTTTTTACGACAGCGCTTTCAATAAAAACTTTATATGTCCTAGGGCTTAACTTACAACCCTTGCACTGAGGGCTCTGAGGGGGTTATCATCCTAAAAGACCTAATTTCCAGAACTTTCAACTACGTTGAACAAATTGGATATCTCAAAATTTTGATTCGATGTGTTTTGGAAAATGGTGGGCGTGAAAGTGGCGTTAGTCGCTATCCAATCACCTTCAACTATTAAAAAAACCACTAGCTCTTTCAATTTCCAATTAAATGAGACCTTTTGAAGTTCCTACGACAAAACTTTCAATAAAAACTTTACATGCCCCCAAGGCATAACTTACAGCCCTTGCTTTGAGGGCTGTTGGGGGAGGGGTTGTCATCCTTAAAGACCTAATTTCCAAAACTTTCAACTACGTTGAATAAAATGGCTATCTAAAAATTTTGATTGGATGTGTTTGGGGAGAAGGTGGGTGTGAGAGGGGGGTTAGTTGCCCTCAAATTACTTTTGACTATTAAAGAGGGCACTAGCCCTTTGAATTTCAAATCGAAGGAGCCCCTTTTCAAGTTTCTGCGACAAAGATTTCAATGAAAACCATATATGCCCCCCAGGACATAACTTCTAGTCCTTGCCCTGAGGGTTGTGGGGGAGTGCCCTGCTCAAAAATATGTTTTCTAACTGGAAATCAGCAACGCTGAACAAAATGAATCCAAAAATTTTTATTGGATGTGTTTGGGGGAATGATGGGTGTGGTGGAGGGAGGGGCTAGTTGCCCTCCAATCACTTTCAAATATTAAAAGTGGCACTATCCCTTTGAATTTCCAATCGAATGAGCTTATTTGAAGTTTCTATGACAACGCCTTCTATAAAAACCTTATATGCCCCAAGAGCATAACTTAAAACCCTTGCCCTGAGGGTTGTGGGGGAGTATCATCCTTAAAAACATATTTTCTATCTGGAAATCAACTACGCTGAACAAAATGGCTATATCAAAATTTTGATTGGATGTGTTTGGGGGAAGATTGGCCGTGAGGGGGGGGCTAGGTGCCCTCCAATCACTTTCGACTATTAAAAAGGGTACTAGCCCTTTGAATTTCCAATCGTATGCGCCTGTTTTGAAGTTTCTACGACAACGGCTTCTATAAAAACCTTATATGCCCCAAGAGCATAACTTAAAAACCTTGTCCTGAGGGTTGTGGGGGAGTATCCTCCTCAAAAATATATTTTCTATCTGGAAATCAACTACGCTGAAAAAAATGGCTATCTCAAAATTTTGATTGGATGTGTTTGGGGGAAGAAATGGGCGTGGGGGGGGGTAGTTGCCCTCCAATTGCTTTTGAATATTAAAAAGGGCACTAGCCACTGCAATTTCCAATCAAATGAGCCCTTTTCGAAGTTTCCACGACAACTCCATCGATACGAAGTGTCCGAGTATGGAGAAAAAAACAACCAAATTACACATTGTGCTCACAACGTTCTCCAATCCTGCAATCACTTTTAACTATTAAACGGAGCAAACGCCCTTTGAATTTCCAATCGAATGAGCTTACGACAACGCCTTCCCCAGGGCATAAATTACAACCCTTGCACTGACGGCTCTGAGGGGGTTATCATCCTAAAAGACAAAATTTTCAGAACTCTCAACTACGTTGAACAAAATGGATATCTTAAAATTTTCACTCGATGTGTTTGAAAAAATGGTAGGCGTGAGAGGAGCGTTAGTCGCTATCCAATCACTTTCAACTATTAAAAAAGGAACTAGCCCATTCAATTTCCAATTGAATGAGCCCTTTTAAAGTTTCTACGATAACGCTTTCAAGAAAAACTTTATATGCCCCCAGGGCATAACTTATAACCCTTGCCCTGAGGGCTGTGGGGGAAGGGGTTGTCATCCTTAAAGACCTAACTTCCAAAACTTTCAACTACGTTGAATAAAATGTCTATCTAAAAATTTTGATTGGATGTGTTTGGGGAAAAGGTGGGCGTGAAAGGGGGGTTAATTGCCCTCAAATCAGTTTCGACTAATAAAAGGGGTACTAGCCCTTTGAATTTCAAATCGAATAAGCCCTTTTTCAAGTTTCTAAGACAAAGATGTCAATACAAACATTATATGCCCCCAGGGCATAACTTATAATCCTTGCCCTGAGGTTTGTGGGGGAGTGTCCTCCTCAAAATTATGTTTTCTATCTGGAATCAACTACCCTGAACAAAATGGCTATCTCAAAGTTTTTATTGGATGTGTTTGGGGGAAGGATGGGTGTGGGGGGGGGGGCTAGTTGCCCTCCAATCACTTTCGACTATTAAAAAGGGCACTAGCCCTTTGAGTTTCCCGTCAAATGAGCTTTCATTTCTACGACAATATCTTCTTTAAAAACCTTATATGCCCCCAGGGCATAACTTAAAACCCTTGCCCTGAGGGAAGTGGGGGAGTGTCCTCGTCAAAAACATATTTTCTATCTGGAAATCAACTACGCTGAACAAAATGGCTATCTCAAAATTTTGATTGGATGTGTTTGGGGGAATGAGGGGCTGGGGGGGGCTAGTTGCCCTCCAATCACTTTTGACTATTTAAAAGGGTACTAGCCTTTCGCATTTCCAATCGAATGAGCCTGTTTTGACGTTTCTACGACAACACCTTCTATAAAAACATTATATGCCCCCAGGGCATAACTTAAAACCCTTGCCCTGATGGTTGCGGGGGATTGTCCTCCTCAAAAACATATTTTCTATCTGAAAAACAACTACGCTGAACAAAATGGCCACTCAAAATTTTGATTGGGTGTGTTTGGAGGAATGAAGGGCGTGGGGGGGGGCTAGTTGCCCTCCAATCACTTTCGACTATTAAAAAGGGCACTAGCCCTTTTAATTTTCATTCGAACGAGCCTGTTTTGAAGTTTCTAAGAAAACGCCTTCTATAAAGACCTTATATGCCCCCAGGGCATAACGCTTTAGAGAAAAACTTTATATGCCCACATCCTCAAAAACATATTTTCTACCTGGAAATCAACGGCGCTGAACAAAATGGCTATCTCAAAATTTTGATTAGGTGTGTTGGGGGCCATGAGGGGTGTGGGGGGGGGGCTAGTTGCCCTCCAATCACTTTTGACTATTAAAAAGGGTGCTAGCTACTTCAATTTCCAATCGAATGAGCCCTTTTTGAATTTTCCTCGACAACTCCTTCGATACGAAGTGCCCAGGTATAGAGAGAGAAAAAAAAAACATATTGTGCCCAAATCGTTCTCCAATCCTGCAATCACTTTCGACTATTAAGAAGGGCAAACACCCTTTGAATGTCCAATCGTATGAGCCTGTTTTGAAGTTTCTACGACAACGCCTTCCCCAGGGCATAACTTACAACCTTTGCACTGACGGCTCTGAGGGGGTTATCATCCTAAAAGACAAAATTTCCAGAACGTTCAACTACGTTGAACAAAATGTATAGCTCAAAATTTTAATTCGATGTGTTTGGAAAAATGGTGGGCGTGAGAGGAGCGTTGGTCGCTATCCAATCACTTTCAACTATTAAAAAAGGCACTAGCCCTTTCAATTTCCAATTGAATGAGCCTTTTTGAAGTTTCTACGATAACGCTTTCAAGAAAAACTTTATATGCCCCCAGGGGATAACTTACAACCCTTACCCTGAGGGCTGTGGGGGAAGGGGTTGTCATCCTTAAGGACCCAATTTCCAAAACTTTCAACTACGTTGAATAAAATAGCTATCTAAATATGTAGATTGGATTTCTTTGGGCAAAAGGCGGGCGTGCGAGGGGGGCTGGCTGCCTTGAAGTTATGTGCAACTATTAAAATGAGCACTCGCCCTTTGAATTTTCAATTGAGTAAGCCCTTTTTAAAGTTTCTACTACAAAGATTTCACTAAAAACCTTATATGCCCCCATGGCATAATTTATAATCCTTACCCTGAGGGTTGTGGGGGAGTGTCCTCTTCAAAAATATGTTTTCTATCTGGAAATCAACTACCCTGAACAAAATGGCTATCCCAAAGTTTTTATTGGATGTGTTTGGGGGAAGGATGGGTGTGGGGGGGGGGGCGCTGGTTGCCCTCCAATCCCTTTCGACTATTAAAAAGGGCACAAGCCCTTTGAATTTCCAGTCAAATGAGCTTTTATTTCTACAACAACGTCTTCTTTAAAAACCTTATATACCCCCAGGGCATAACTTAAAACCCTTGCCCTGAGGGACGTGGGGGAGTTTCCTCCTCAAAAATATATTTTCTATCTGGAAATCAACTACGCTGATCAAAATGGCTATCTCAAAATTTTGATTGGATTTGTTTGGGGGAATGAAGGGCTGGGGGAGGCTAGTTGCCCTCCAATCACTTTCGACTATTTAAAAGGGTACTAACCTTTTGAATTTCCAATCGAATGAGCCTGATTTGATGTTTCTACGACAACACCTTCTATAAAAACATTATATGCCCCCAGGGCATAACTTAAAACCCTTGCCCTGATGGTTGCGGGGGAGTGTCCTCCTAAAAAAAAAAATTACTTGGAAATCAAGTACGCTGAACAAAATGGCTATCTCAAAATTTTGATTCAGGTCATAACTTAAAACCCTTGCCCTGAGGGTTGTGAGGGAGTGTCCTCCTCAAAAATATATTTTCTATCTGAAAAACAACTACGCTGATTAAAATGGCCACTCAAAATTTTGATTCGGTGTGTTTGGGGAATGAAGGGCGTGGGGGGGGGGGGGCTTGTTGCCCTCCAATCACTTTCGACTATTAAAAAGGCACTAGCCCTTTGAATTTATAATCGAATGAGCCTGTTTTGAAGTTTCTACGACAACGCCTTCAATAAAAACCTTATATGCCCCCATGGCATAACTTCAAACCCTTGCCCTGGGGGTTGTGGGGGATGGTCCTCCTCAAAAACATATTTTCTATCTGGAAATCAACTACGCTGAACAAAATGACTATCTCAAAATTTTGATTGGATGTGTTTGGGGGAATGAGGGGCGTGGGGGGGGCTAGTTACCCTCCAATTACTTTCGACTATTAAAAAGGATACTAACCCTTTGAATTTCCAATTAAATGAGCCTGTTTTGAAGTTTCTACGACAACACCTTCTATAAAAACCTTATATGCCCCAAGGGCATAACTTAAAACCCTTGCCCTGAGGGTTGTAGGGGATTGTCCTTCTCAAAATTATATTTTCTATCAGGGAATCAACTACGCTGAACAAAATGTCTATCTCAAAATTTTTATTGGATGTGTTTGGGGGAATGATGGGCGTGGGGGGGGGGTGCTAGTGTCCCTCCAATCACTTTTGACTATTAAACAGGGTATTAGCTCTTCGAATTTCCACTCGAATGAGCCTTTTTTTAAGTTTCTACGATAACACCCTCGATAAGAACCGTAAATGCCCCCAGGGCATAACTTAAAACCCTTGCCCTGAGGGTGGTTGGGGAGTGTCCTCCTCAAAACATATTTTTTATCTGGAAATCAACTACGCTGAACAAAATGGCTGTCTCAAAATTTTGATTGGACGTGTTTGGGGGAATGATGGGGGGGCGGGGCTAGTTGCCCTCTAATAACTTTCGACTATTAAAAAGGGCACTAGCCACTCCAATTTCCAATCAAACGAGCCCTTTTCGAAGTTTCTACGACGACTTCTTTGATATGAAGTTCCCAGGTATGGAGAAAAAACCAAAAAAACATTGTGCCCACATCGTTCTTTACTTAGGCAGCGCTAGCGCGCTGCCTATGATTTCGTTACCACGAACTGTTTGATTAGCCATTAAAATCCAAATAGAGATTATTGAAATACTGATGTTTTTTATTCTGCGTTACCATAAGTATTGTATTCATAAAACTTTACAGTTTCATAAGGTTTAATTACCCAAATAGAAAAAGTTTTTCAACTAAAGTAAGGATCAAGTTCGTAAAAAATTCAGAGATGGCTCATTTGATTGGAAAATGAAAGTTCTGGTTAAGTTTTTTCGAGTCAAAAGATATTGGAGGGCAACTGGCCGCCCACGCCTCTTTTCCCCAAATGTATCCAATAATTTTTTTTAGATAGGCATTAAGTCAAAAATTTCTCAAAAGTCAGATAACAAAAACTCAGGTGTCGTCGCAACCCCCCAGGACCCGGGGGCAGGCGTTGTAAGTTATGCCCTGGGGTATATATTGTGTATGAAAGGGATGCTCGTATAGACTTCAGAGAGGGCTCATTTGATAGCATATTGAAAGTTCGAGCTCACTTTTTAATGATCAAAAGAGATCCGAGGGCAGCTATCCCTCAACCCATCTGATGAAAATTTCGAGATAGACATCTTGTTAAAAATAGTTCAAAGGCTGGGTAAGAAAAAATCCGGTGTCAATAGAACCCCCCAGGGCACAGGGGAAGGCGTTCTAAGTTATGCCCTACAGCCCGGGGGATAGGCGTTGTTAGTGTTGTCCTGGGGGCGTATATGGTTCTTATGAAAGGGATGCTCGTATAAACTTCAGAGAGGGCTCATTTGATTGGAAATTGAAAGTTCTAGTTCAATTTTTATAGTCAAAAGATATCCAAGGGTAACTAGCCCCCCACACACCCTTTTTTCCCCAAGCCCATCCGATAAAATTTTTATAATAGCCATTTGATTAAAAATAGTTCAAAGGTCAGATAAGAAAATTCTTGTGTCGACGGAACCCACCAGGCCCTGGAGGCAGGCGTTATGAGTAATGCTCTAGGGGCATATATGGTTGTTATGGAAGGAATGCTCGTATAAACGTCGCAGAGGGCCCATTTGATTTGAAATGGAAAGTTCTTGTTCAATTTTGAAGAGTAAAAAGAGATCGGAGGGCAACTAGCCCCCCTCCCCTCCTCCTCCACGCCCTAAATGCATCAGATAAAAATTTTGAGATAGATTTTTTGTTAAAAATAGTTCAAAGTTCTTATAACAAAAAACTCCGGTATCGACACCGCCCCCCTGTGTCGTATAATAAATGGTTGATATGGAAGGGGTGCTCGTATACAATTCCTAGAGGGCAGGGGGGGGGGTGCCCTTCTCAAAAACGTAATTTTTATCTGGAAATCAATTACTTAGAACAAAAAGGCTATCTCAAAGTTTTGATTGGATGAGTTTGGGGAGCTGGTGGGCGTTGAAGGGGTGTTAGTTGCCTTCCAATCCCTTTGACTCTTAAAAAGGGCACTAGAACTCTCGATTTCCAATCGAATGAGCCCCCTTTTATGTTTCTACGACGACCCCTTCCATATGAAATTTCTCTGGAAAAAATATAATAATAATAATCAGAGGCAATGCTATAGCGTTGCCTATAGTGAAGCCCATACGTCTCCAATGTTTTAATATTTATCTACTGTTATTTTTCCCCAGAGGCACTTCATATGGAATGGGTTGTCGTAGAAACTTCAAAGAGGGCTCATTCGATTGGAAATCGAGAGTTGTAGTGCCCTTTTTAAGGATCAAAAGTTGTTGGAAGGCAACGAAAACCCCTTCCACGCCCGCCATTTCTCCAAACACATCCAATCAAAATTTTCATTTAGCCATTTTGTTCAACGTAGTTGATTTCCAGATATAAATTATGTTTTTGAGGAGGACACTCCCCCACAGCCCTCAGGGCAAGGGATGTTAGTCCTGCCCTGGGGGCATAAAAGCTTTTTATAGAGAGCTTTGTTATAGAAACTTCGAAAAGGACTCATTCGATTGGAAATTCAAAGGGTCAGTGCCCCTTTCAATCATCGAAAGTGATTGGAGGGAAACTAACCCCCTCTCACGCCCACCTTTTCAATAAATAAATCTAATCAAAATTTTTAGATAGTAATTTTTTTCAACGTGGTTGAAAATTCAGGAAATTAGGTCTTTGAGGATGACAACCCCCCACAACCCTCAGGGCACGGGTTGTAAGTTATTCCCTGGAGGAATATAAGGTTTTTATAGGAAGTTTTATCGTAGAAACCTCAGAAAGGGATCATTTGATTGGAAATTTATACGGCTAGTGCCCTTTTTAATAGTCGAAAATGATTGGAATACACCTAACACCCCTTCCACACCCATCAGTTCCCAAAACACATCCAATCAAAAATTTAAGAAAGCCATTTTGTTACACATAGTTGAAAGTTCAGGAAATTATATCTTTGAGCATTACACTCCCCCCAAGGTCTTCAGGACAAGGGTTATAAGTTATGCCCTGGGGGCATATATGGTTCTTATGGAAGGAATGCTCGTGTAAAATCCAGAGAGGGCTCATTGATTAGATATTGAAAGTTCTAGTTCACTTTTTAAGCATCAAAAGATATTTGAGGGGAACCAGCCCCCCCCCACACTCTTTTCCCCCAAGCCTATCCGATAATTTTTTTTAAAATAACCATTTCATTAAAAATAATTCAAAGGTCAGACAAGAAAAACTCCTGTGCCGACGCAACCCCCCATGGCCTGGAGACAGGCGTTATAAATAATGCTCTGGGGGCATATATCGTTTTTATGGAAGGGATGCTTGTATAAACTTCGGAAAGGGTTCTTTTGATTGGAAATTGAAATTTCTCGCTAACTTTTTAAGAGTCAAAAGAGATTGGAGGGCAACTAGCCCTTCCCCTCCACGCCCTAAATGCATCACATAAAATATTTGATATTTTGTTAAAAATAGTTCAAAGTTCAGTAAACAAAAACTCCGGTGTCGACACAGCCTCAGAGGGCCCGAGGGAAGGCGTTGTAAGTTATGCCCTGGGGGCATATATGGTTGTTATGGAAGGGATACTCGTATAAACTTCATAGAGGGCTCATTCGATTGGAAATTGAAAGTTGTAATTCACTTTCTAAGAGTAAAAATTGATCGGAGGGCAGCTAGTCTTCCCCTAACTCCATTTATTTTTTTCCCAGAAGCACTTCATGTAGAAGGGGTCGTCGGATGTTTCATTTATTTTTTAGTAGTAATTTCTGGTCGTTTTGAGTTTTAATTGTAACAGGTATTTGTATCTGCAGAGCTTAATTTTAAAATGGCCTTTACTTTTCTTTGAAAAACTTATTTTTCAGAAACTTTATTTTAATTATTTTTTGTTCGTTTTTTATTGCAAAAAGTTTCAAGTTTTTGGAAATTCCTTACTTCAAAATCATTTTTTTTAATCGAATGCTCATCAGAGTATCAAAACTTGTATCAAAGTAACAATATCAAAGTGAAAAAAAATGGGTTTGTATCAACCTTGGAGTTTTTATTATTTGATGTTTGAACTATTTTAACGAAATGGCTATCTCAAATTTTTATAGGATGGGTTTGGGTAAAAAGGGCGCAGGGAGGGGGCTAATTAATCTTTGGTCTCCTTTGACACTTTGAAAGTGAATTAGAACTTTCTATTTTCAATCAAATTAGCCCTCTCTGAAGTTTATATGAGCATCCCTTCTATATGAACCATATATATATATCCCCAGAGTATAACTTACAACACCTGTCCCTGGACCCTGGGGTCGTGTCGACCCCGGAGTTTTAATATCTGATGGTAACAAAATGGTCCCCTCAAATTTTTTTTGGATAGGTTTATCCATCCGATAAATCCAAAGGCGTGGAGGACGGAAGTTCTCGTTCACTTTTTAAGAGTCAAAAGAGATCGGAAGGCAACTAGCCTCCCCTCTCCACGCCCTATTTTCCTCAAAACCATTTGATAAGAATTTTGAGAGAGCCATTTGTTTCAAAATAGTTCAAAGGTCAGGTAACAAAAACTCCGGTGTTGACATAACCCCCCAGGGCCCAGGGGGCAGGCATTGTAAGCTATTTCCTGGTGTCGAGGGCTCTGGGAGGAGGAGTCGTCATCCTTAAAGACCTAACTTCCAAAACTTTCAACTACGTTGAATAAAATGGCTATATAGAAAATTTGATTGGATGTTTTTGGGAAAAGGTGGGCGTGAGAGGGGGTTAGTTGCCCTCAAATCACTTTCGACTATTAAAAAGGGTACTAGTCCTTTGAATTTCAAATTGAATAAGCCCGTTTTCAAGTTTTTACGACAAAGATTTCAATAAAAACATTATATGCCCCCAGGGCATAACTTATAACCCTTGCCCTGAGGTTTGTGGGGGAGTGTCCTCCTCAAAAGTATGTTTTCTATCTGGAATCAACTACCCTGAACAAAATGGCTATCTCAAAGTTTTTATTGGATGTGTTTGGGGGAAGGATGGGTGCGGGGAGGGGGGCTAGTTGCCCTCCAATCACTTTCGACTATTAAAAAGGGCACTAGCCCTTTGATTTTCCCGTCAAATGAGCTTTCATTTCTACGACAATATCTTCTTTAAAAACCTTATATACCCCCTGGGCATAACTTAAAACCCTTGCCCTGAGGGAAGTGGGGGAGTGTCCTCGTCAAAAACATATTTTCTATCTGGAAATCAACTACGCTGAACAAAATGGCTATCTCAAAATTTTGATTGGATGTGTTGGGGGGAATGAGGGGCTGGGGGGGGGGGGCTAGTTGCCCTCCAATCACTTTTGACTATTTAAAAGGGTACTAGCCTTTCGCATTTCCAATCGCATGAGCCTGTTTTGACGTTTCTACGACAACACCTTCTATAAAAACATTATATGCCCCCAGGGCATAACTTAAAACCCTTGCCCTGATGGTTGCGGGGGATTGTCCTCCTCAAAAACATATTTTCTATCTGAAAAACAACTACGCTGAACAAAATGGCCACTCAAAATTTTGATTGGGTGTGTTTGGAGGAACGAAGGGCGTGGGGGGGGGGCTAGTTGCCCTCCAATCACTTTCGACTATTAAAAAGGGCACTAGCCCTTTTAATTTTCATTCGAACGAGCCTGTTTTGAAGTTTCTAAGAAAACGCCTTCTATAAAGACCTTATATGCCCCCAGGGCATAACGCTTTAGAGAAAAACTTTATATGCCCACATCCTCAAAAACATATTTTCTACCTGGAAATCAACGGCGCTGAACAAAATGGCTATCTCAAAATTTTGATTAGGTGTGGGTGGGGGGGGAATGATGGGTGTGGGGGGGGGCTAGTTGCCCTCCAATCACTTTTGACTATTAAAAAGGGTGCTAGCTACTTCAATTTCCTATCGAATGAGCCCTTTTTGAATTTTCCACGACAACTCCTTCGATACGAAGTGTCCGGGTATAGAGAAAAAAAAATAAACCAAAAACACATTGTGCCCAAATCGTTCTCCAATCCTGCAATCACTTTCGACTATTAAGAAGGGCAAACACCCTTTGAATGTCCAATCGTATGAGCCTGTTTTGAAGTTTCTACGACAACGCCTTCCCCAGGGCATAACTTACAACCTTTGCACTGACGGCTCTGAGGGGGTTATCATCCTAAAAGACAAAATTTCCAGAACGTTCAACTACGTTGAACAAAATGTATAGCTCAAAATTTTAATTCGATGTGTTTGGAAAAATGGTGGGCGTGAGAGGAGCGTTGGTCGCTATCCAATCACTTTCAACTATTAAAAAAGGCACTAGCCCTTTCAATTTCCAATTGAATGAGCCTTTTTGAAGTTTCTACGATAACACTTTCAAGAAAAACTTTATATGCCCCCAGGGCATAACTTACAACCCTTGCCCTGAGGGTTGTGGGGGAAGGGGTTGTAATCCTGAAAGACCTAATTTTCAAAACTTTAAACTACGTTGAATAAAGTTGATATTTAAAAATTATTATTGGATGTGTTTGGGGAAAAGGTGGGCGTGAGAGGGGGATTAGTTGGCCTCAAATCACTTTCGACCATTAAAAAGGATACTAGTCCTTTGAATTTTAAATTGAATGAGCCCTTTTTCAAGTTTCTACGAGAAAGATTTCATTTAAAACCTTATATGCCCCCATGGCATAACTTATAATCTTTGCCCTGAGGGTTGTGGGGGAGTGCCCTCTTCAAAAATATGTTTTCTACCTGGAAATCAACTACCCTGAACAAAATGGCTATCCCAAAGTTTTTATTGGATGTGTTTGGGGGACGGATGGGTGTGGGGGGGGGGGGCTAGTTGCCCTCCAATCACTTTCGACTATTAAAAAGGGCACAAGCCCTTCGAATTTCCAGTCAAACAAGCTTTTATTTCTACGACAACGTCTTCTTTAAAAACCTTATATACCCCCAGGGCATAACTTAAAACCCTTGCCCTGAGGGATGCGGGGGAGTTTCCTCCTCAAAAATATATTTTCTATCTGGAAATCAACTACGCTGATCAAAATGGCTATCTCAAAATTTTGATTGGATGTGTTTGGGGGAATGAAGGGCTGGGGGAGGCTAGTTGCCCTCCAATCACTTTCGATTATTTAAAAGGGTACTAACCTTTTGAATTTCCAATCGAATGAGCCTGATTTGATGTTTCTACGACAACACCTTCTATAAAAACATTATATGCCCCCAGGGCATAACTTAAAACCCTTGCCCTGATGGTTGCGGGGGAGGGTCCTCCTAAAAAAAAAATTACTTGGAAATCAAGTACGCTGAACAAAATGGCTATCTCAAAATTTTGATTCAGGTCATAACTTAAAACCCTTGCCCTGAGGGTTGTGAGGGAGTGTCCTCCTCAAAAATATATTTTCTATCTGAAAAACAACTACGCTGAACAAAATGGCCACTCAAAATTTTGATTGGGTGTGTTGGGGGAATGATGGGCGTGGGGGGGCTAGTTTCCCTCCAATCACTTTCGACTATTAAAAGGGGCACTAACCCTTTGAATTTACAATTAATTGAGCCTTTTTTGAAGTTTTTAAAAAAACGCCCTCTATAGGATCCTGCTATGCACCAAAGCCAAAACTTAAAACCCTTGCCCTGAGGGTTGTGGTGGAGTGTCCTTCTCAAAAACATATTTTCTATCTGGAAATCAACTACGCTGAACAAAATGGATATCTTAAAAATTTTGATTGGATATGTTTGGGGGAATGATGGGCGTGGGGGGGGGGGCTAGTTGCCCTCCAATCACTTTCGACTATTAAAAAGGATACTAACCCTTTGAATTTCCAATTAAATGAGCCTGTTTTGAAGTTTCTATGACAAAACCTTCTATAAAAACCTTATATGCCCCAAGGGCATAACTTAAAACCCTTGCCCTGAGGGTTGTAGGGGAGTGTCCTCCCCAAAATTATATTTTCTATCAGGGAATCAACTACGCTGAACAAAATGGCTATCTCAAAATTTTGATTGGATGTGTTTGGGGGAATGATAGGCGTGGGGGGGGGGGTGCTATTGTCCCTCCAATCACTTTCGACTATTATAAAGGGTACTAGCCCTTTGAATTTACAATCGAATGAGCCTTTTTTGAAGTTTCTATGACAACTCCTTCTATTAAAAACCTTATATTCCCCCAGGGCACAACTTAAAACCCTTGCCTTGAGGGTTGTGGGGCAATGTCCTACTCAAAAATATATTTTTATTTGGAAATCAACTACACTGAACAAAATGAGTACATCAAAATTTTGATTGGACATGTTTGGGGGAATGATGGGTGGGGGGGGAGGGGCTAGTTGCCCTCCAATAACTTTCGACTATTAAAAAGGGCACTAGCCACTCAAATTTCCAATCAAAAGAGCCCTTTTCGAAGTTTCTACGACGACTTCTTCGATATGAAGTTCCCGGGTATGGAGAAAAAAACAAAAAAAACATTGTGCCCACATCGTTCTTTACTTAGGCAGCGCTAGCGCGCTGCCTATGATTTCGTTACCACGAACTGTTTGATTAGCCATTAAAATCCAAATAGAGATTATTGAAATACTGATGTTTTTTATTCTGCGTTACCATAAGTATTGTATTCATAAAACTTTACAGTTTCATAAGGTTTAATTACCCAAATAGAAAAAATTTTTCAACTAAAGTGAGGATCAAGTTCGTAAAAAATTCAGAGATGGCTCATTTGATTGGAAAATGAAAGTTCTGGTTAAGTTTTTTCGAGTCAAAAGATATTGGAGGGCAACTGGCCGCCCACGCCTCTTTTCCCCAAATGTATCCAATAATTTTTTTTAGATAGGCATTAAGTTAAAAATTTCTCAAAAGTCAGATAACAAAAACTCAGGTGTCGTCGCAACCCCCCAGGACCCGGGGGCAGGCGTTGTAAGTTATGCCCTGGGGTATATATTGTGTATGAAAGGGATGCTCGTATAGACTTCAGAGAGGGCTCATTTGATAGCATATTGAAAGTTCGAGCTCACTTTTTAATGATCAAAAGAGATCCGAGGGCAGCTATCCCTCAACCCATCTGATGAAAATTTCGAGATAGACATCTTGTTAAAAATAGTTCAAAGGCTGGGTAAGAAAAAATCCGGTGTCAATAGAACCCCCCAGGGCACAGGGGAAGGCGTTCTAAGTTATGCCCTACAGCCCGGGGGATAGGCGTTGTAAGTGTTGTCCTGGGGGCGTATATGGTTCTTATGAAAGGGATGCTCGTATAAACTTCAGAGAGGGCTCGTTTGATTGGAAATTGAAAGTTCTAGTTCAATTTTTATAGTCAAAAGATATCCAAGGGTAACTAGCCCCCCCACACACCCTTTTTTCCCCAAGCCCATCCGATAAATTTTTTATAATAGCCATTTCATTAAAAACAGTTCAAATGTCAGATAAGAAAATTCCTGTGTCGACGGAACCCACCAGGCCCTGGAGGCAGGCGTTATGAGTAATGCTCTAGGGTCATATATAGTTCTTATGGAAGGGATGCTCGTATAAACGTCGCAGAGGGCCCATTTGATTTGAAATGGAAAGTTCTTGTTCACTTTTTAAATTCAAAAGAGATCGGTGGGCAACTAGCCCCCCCCCCCTCCTCATCCACACCCTAAATGCATAAGATAAAAATTTTAAGATAGACATTTTGTTAAAAATAGTTCAAAGTTCTGATAACAAAAAACTCCGGTATCGACACAGCCCCCCTGTGTCGCATAATAAATGGTTGTTATGGAAGGGGTGCTCGTAAACAATTCCTAGAGGGCAGGGGGGGGGGGGTGCCCTTCTCAAAAACGTAATTTTTATCTGGAAATCAATTACTTAGAACAAAAAGGTTACCTCAAAGTTTTGATTGGATGAGTTTGGGGAGCTGGTGGGCGTTGAAGTTGCCTTCCAATCCCTTTGACTCTTAAAAAGGGCACTAGAACTCTCGATTTCCAATCGAATGAGCCCCCTTTTATGTTTCTATGACGACCTCTTCCATATGAAGTTTCTCTGGAAAAAATATAATAATAATAATCAGAGGCAATGCTATAGCGTTGCCTATAGTGAAGCCCATACGTCTCCAATATTTTAATATTTATCTACTGTTATTTTTTCCCCAGAGGCACTTTATATGGAATGGGTCGTCGTAGAAACTTCAAAGAGGGCTCATTCGATTGGAAATCGAGAGTTGTAGTGCCCTTTTTAAGGATCAAAAGTTGTTGGAAGGCAACTAAAACCCCTTCCACGCCCGCCATTTCTCCAAACACATCCAATCAAAATTTTCATTTACCCTTTTTGTTAAACGTTTTTTATTTACAGATATAAATTATATTTTTGAGGAGGAAACTCCCCCACAGCCCTCAGCGTAAGGGATGTTAGTCCTGCCCTGGGGGCATAAAAGCTTTTTATAGAGAGCTTTGTTATAGAAACTTCGAAAAGGACTCATTCGATTGGAAATTCAAAGGGTCAGTGCCCCTTTCAATCATCGAAAGTGATTGGAGGGAAACTAATCCCCCTCTCACGCCCACCTTTTCAATAAATAAATCTAATCAAAATTTTTAGATAGTAATTTTTTTCAACGTGGTTGAAAATTCAGGAAATTAGGTCTTTGAGGATGACAACCCCCCACAACCCTCAGGGCAAGGGTTGTAAGTTATTCCCTGGAGGAATATAAGGTTTTTATAGGAAGTTTTATCGTAGAAACCTCAGAAAGGGATCATTTGATTGGAAATTTATACGGCTAGTGCCCTTTTTAATAGTCGAAAATGATTGGAATGCACCTAACACCCATTCCACACCCATCAGTTCCCAAAACACATCCAATCAAAATTTTAAGAAAGCCATTTTGTTACACATAGTTGAAAGTTCAGGAAATTATATCTTTGAGCATTACACTCCCCCCAAGGTCTTCAGGACAAGGGTTATAAGTTATGCCCTGGGGGCATATATGGTTCTTATGGAAGGAATGCTCGTGTAAAATCCAGAAAGGGCTCATTGATTAGATATTGAAAGTTCTAGTTCACTTTTTAAGCATCAAAAGATATTTGAGGGGAACCAGTCCCCCCCCCCACACTCTTTTCCCCCAAGCCTATCCGATAATTTTTTTTTAAATAACCATTTCATTAAAAATAATTCAAAGGTCAGACAAGAAAAACTCCTGTGCCGACGCAACCCCCATGGCCTGGAGACAGGCGTTATAAAAAATGCTCTGGGGGCATATATCGTTTTTATGGAAGGGATGCTTGTATAAAATTCTGAGAGGGTTCTTTTGATTGGAAATTGAAAGTTATCGCTAACTTTTTAAGAGTCAAAAGAGATTGGAGGGCAACTAGCCCTTCCCCTCCACGCCCTAAATGCATCACATAAAATATTTGATATTTTGTTAAAAATAGTTCAAAGTTCAGTAAACAAAAACTCCGGTGTCGACACAGCCTCAGAGGGCCCGAGGGAAGGCGTTGTAAGTTATGCCCTGGGGGCATATATGGTTGTTATGGAAGGGATGCTCGTATAAACTTCATAGATGGCTCATTTGATTGGAAATTTAAAGTTATAATTCACTTTTTAAGAGTAAAAACTGATCGGTGGGCAGCTAGTCTCCCTCCACACTCCATTTATTTTTTTCCCAGAAGCACTTCATGTAGAAGGGGTCGTCGGATGTTTCATTTGTTTTTTAGTAGTAATTTCTGGTCGTTTTGAGTTTTAATTGTAACAGGTATTTGTATCTGCAGAGCTTAATTTTAATATGGCCTTTACTTTTCTTTGAAAAACTTATTTTTCAGAAACTTTATTTTAATTATTTTTTGTTCGATTTTTATTGCAAAAAGTTTCAAGTTTTTGGAAATTCCTTACTTCAAAATCATTTTTTTTAATCGAATGCTCATCAGAGTATCAAAACTTGTATCAAAGTAACAATATCAAAGTGAAAAAATGGGTTTGTATCAACCTTGGAGTTTTTATTATTTGATGTTTAAACTATTTTAACAAAATGGCTATCTCAAATTTTTATAGGATGGGTTTGGGTAAAAAGGGCGCAGGGAGGGGGCTAATTAACCTTTGGTCTCCTTTGACACTTTGAAAGTGAATTAGAACTTTCCATTTTCAATCAAATTAGCCCTCTCTGAAGTTTATATGAGCATCCCTTCTATATGAACCATATATATATATCCCCAGAGTATAACTTACAACACCTGTCCCTGGACCCTGGGGGGTCGTGTCGACCCCGGAGTTTTAATATCTGATGGTAACAAAATGGTCTCCTCAAATTTTTTTTGGATAGGTTTATCCATCCGATAAATCCAAAGACGTGGAGGACGGAAGTTCTCGTTCACTTTTTAAGAGTCAAAAGAGATCGGAGGGCAACTAGCCTCCCCTCTCCACGCCCTATTTTCCTCAAACCCATTTGATAAGAATTTTGAGAGAGCCATTTGTTTCAAAATAGTTCAAAGGTCAGGTAACAAAAACTCCGGTGTTGACATAACCCCCCAGGGCCCAAGGGGCAGGCATTGTAAGCTATTTCCTGGTGTCGTATGTGGTTCTTATGAAAAAGATGCTCGTTTAAACTTCAGAGAGGGTTCATTTGAATGGAAATTGAAAGTTGTAGTTCATTTTCTCAGAGTGAAAAGGATCAGAGGGCAACTAGCTTCCCGCCCTCCACGCCTTTGGGTTTATCGGATGGATAAACCCATCCGATAAAAATTTTAGGTGACCATTTTGTTAAAAATAGTTCAACCATCAGATATTAAAACTCCGCGGTCGACACAACCCCCCAGGGCCCAGGGACAGGCGTTTCAAGTTATACTCTGGGGATATATATGGTTCATATACAAGGTATACTCGTATAAACTTCGGAGAGGGCTCATTTGATTGAAAATAGAATGTTCTAATTCACTTTCAAAGTGTCAAAGGAGACCGAAGGTTAATTAGCCCCCCCCCCATGCCCTTTTTACCCAAACCCATCCTATAAAAATTTGAGATAGCCATTTTGTTAAAAATAGTTCAAACATCAAATAGTAAAAACTCTGAGGTTGATACAATCCCATTTTTTTCCACTTTGATATTGTTACTTTGATGCAAGTTTTGATACTCTGATGAACATTTGATTAAAAAAATGATTTTGAATTAAGGAATTTTTTAAAACTTGAAACTTTTTGCAATCAAACACAAACAAAAATTAATTCAAAAAAAATAATTCCGAAAAATATGTTTTTAAAAGAAAAGTAAAGGCCATTTTAAACTTAAGCTCTGCAGATACAAATACCTGTTACAATTAAAACTCAAAACGACCAGAAATTACTATTAAAGAATAAATGAAACACAAAACGAACAGATATTAAATAAACAATCATAGCAAAAAACATACAAAAGTAATAGTATAAATGAATAAATAGATCTTAAATTGAGTAATGCTTAGATTGAATATGAAAATAAAGCTTAAAATGAAAAAAAAATATTTTCCTACTGAAGTGTAAATGAAACTTAAAACGAAGAAAAATTAAATAAACAATTAATGCAAACAAACATACTATAGATATTAACGTAAATGAATAAATAAATCTTAAAACGAGTAAAAATTAAATTGAATATACGAATCAAGCTTAAAACGAACAAAAATTACTATAAACAAGAGTTTGGGTATCACCGCTTTCTCACACTGTAAAAATCTAAAACCTACTACGTCATTGGCGTTTTACTGAAAACTATATGCGTCTTGAACAATCTTTGAAAGTATAAACAAAATCAAATTGAATATTTGATGTATAATGATATTAATTGTTGAAAGATCCATCAGTTGAAGAATTTATTTTACTGTAATTCTATTTTTATTTTCAATGCTGTAAGAACTGGAAAAGAAAATATTTGTAATATAATTCGTTTTCAGTTAAGCGCCAATCACGCAGTAGGCTTTTGGTTTTTATTTACAGTTAAGGAAGGAGGCAGTATCCAAATTCTTGTTTATAGTGAAACTATATTCGTCGTGAATATTTTTAAGAAGAGCAAATAAATTAAACTGAATATTTGATGTATAATGATATTAATTGCTGAAAGCTCACCAGTTCAAAATTTTACTACAATTTTAATGTTTATTTTCAATATTAAGTAAAATAGAAAATATTTGCCATAAAATTGGTTTTCAGTAAAGCGCCAATGATGCAGTAGGTTTTAGACTTTTACAGTGAGAGAAGGAGGTGAGGCCCAAACTCGCTTTTATAGTGATTTTTGTTCCTTTCAAGCTTGATTTGTATATTCAATTTAAGTTTCACTCGTTTTAAGATTTATTTATTCATTTACTTTAATATCTATTTTATGTTTGTTTGCATTAATTTTTTATTTAATTTCTGTTCGTTTTAAGTTTCATTTATACTTCAATAAAAAAATATTTTTTTTCGTTTTAAGCTTGATTTTCATATTCAATCTAAGCATTACTCGCTTTAAGATCTATTTATTCATTTATATTGTTACTTTTTGTATGTTTTTTGCTATGATTGTTCATTTAATTTCTGTTCATCTTTGGTTTCATTTATTCTTTAATAGTAATTTCTGGTCGCTTTGAGTTTGAATTTTAATAGGTAATTGTATCTGCTGAGCTTAATTTCAAAATGGCCTTTACTTTTCTTTGAAGACTTATTTTTTTAAAGTTTTTTTCTAAATTACTTTACAGAAAGATTTGTCGTAGAAACTTCAAAAAGGATTCATTCGATAGGAAATTCAAAGGGCTAGTGCCCTTTTTAAAAGTTAAGAGACATTGGAGGGCAACTAACCCACCTCTCACGCCCACCTTTTCCCAAAATACATCCAATAACAATTTTGAGATAACTATTTTGTTCAACGTAGTTGAAAATTCTGGAAATTAGGTCTTTGAGGATGACAACACCCCCCTCCCCCTTATAGCCCTCCTGGCTAGGGTTGTAAGTTATGCCCTGAGGCATATAAGGTTTTTATAGAAAGTTTTGTCGTAGAAACTTCAAAAAATGCTCATTCGATTGGAAATTTAAATGGCTAGTGCCACTTTCAATAGTCGAAAGTGATTGGAAGGCAACTAAAACCCCTTCCATGCCCACCAATTCCCCAAACACATCCAATCAAAATCTTGAGATAGCCATTTTTTTTTCAACGTAGTTGAAAATTTTGGAAATTTTACCTTTGAGCAGGACACTCCCCTCACAGTCTTCAGGGCAAGGGTTATAAATTACACCCTGGGGGTATATGTGGTTCTTATGAAAGGAATGCTCGTGTTAAATTCAGAGAGGGCTGTTTTGATTGGAAATTGAAAGTTCTAGTTCTCTTTTTAAGCATCACAAGATATCGGAGGTAACCAGCCCCCCCCCCCCCCCACGCCCGTTTCCCCAAATGCATCCAATAAATTTTTTTTAGATTGCTATATTGTTAAAAATAGTTCTAAGATCAAATAAAAGAAAAATGTCGGTGTCGACACAACCCCCCAGGGCCTGGGGGCAGGCGTTGTAATTTATGCCCTGGGGGCATATATAGTTCTTATGGAAGGGCTGCTCGTACAAACTTCAGAGGGGGCTCATTTAATTGGAAATTGAAAGTCCTAGTTCACTTTTTAAGATTCAAAAGTGATTGGAGGGCACCTAGCCCCTCCCCTCTACGCCCTTTTTCCTTCAAACCCATCCATTAAGAACTTTGAGATAGCAATAGTTCAAAGACCATACAAAAAATACTCCGGGGTCAACACAGCCCCCCAAGGCCCGAGAGCAGGCGTTGTAAGTTATGCCCTGGGGGATGAAAATTGTTCTTATGGGAGGGATGCTCGTAAAAGCTTCTGAGAGGGCTAATTTGATCGAAAATTGAAAGTTCCAGTTCAGTTTTTGAGAGTCAAAAGAGATTAGAGGGCAACTAGCCCCCCTCCCCCTCCACGCCTCTTTTTCCTTAAATACGTCCGATAAAATTTTTCAGATAGCCATTAAGTTAAAAATTGTTCAAAAGTCAGATAACAAAAACTCAGGTGTCGACGTAACCCTCCAGGGCCCCGGGGCAGGTGTTGTAAGTTATGCCCTGGCGTATATATGGTTGTTATGGAAGGGATATTCCAATAAACTTCAGAGAGGGCTCATTGGATTGGAAATCGAAAGTTCGAGCTCACTTTTTAATAGTCAAAAGAGATCCAAGGGCAACTAGCCTCCCCCCACGCTTTCTTTTTTCAAACCCATCTGATTAAAACTTTGAGATAGACATTTTGTTAAAAATAGTTCAAAGGTCGGATAAAAACTCTGGTGTCAATACAACCCCCCAGGGCCCGGGAGAAGGCGTTCTAAGTTATGCCCTAAAGGCATGTTGTTCTTATTAAAGGGATGCTAATATAACTTCATAGAGGGATCATTTGATCGGAAATTCAAATTTCTTGTTCAGTTTTTAAGAGTCAAGATATTTGAGGGCAACTAGCTCCCCCAACCATATATTCCCCCAGGGCATAACCTACAACGCCTGCCCTCGGGCCCTGGGGGGCTTTGTCGACCCGGCAGGATTTGTTGCATGGCCATTGAACTATTTTAAAATAATGGATTTCTCAAAGTTCTTATTTGACGGGTTTAAGGAAAAAAGGCTGTGGAGAGGGGGGGCTAGATGCCCTCCAATCACTTTTGACTCTTAAAAAGTGAACTAGAACTTTCAATCTCCAATCAGATGTGCCCTCTTTGACGTTTATACGAGAATCCGTTCCAAAAGAACCATATATGCCCCCATGGCACAACTTTAAACGCCTGCCCCTGGAACCTGGGGGGCCGTGTCGGCACCGAAGTTTTTTTTATATGATCGTACAACTATTTTTAACAAAATAGCTATCTCAAAAATTTTTATCGGATGCATTTGGGATAAAGGTCGTGGCCGACGCTTAAAAAGGGAACTAGAAGTTTCAATTTCCATTCAAATGAGCTCCCTCTGAAGCTTATACGAGAATTCCATACATAAGAACTATATATCCCCCCAGGGTATAACTTATAATCCTTGCCCTGAAAACTGTTAGTAGATTTTGTGCTTAAATGAAGTGCAGCAAAATTGTTTTCAGCTTTGCTCAATCCCAATTTACAAGGTTTTAAAATATGCAAATATATTTCCTAAATTTTGAAAAGAAAAATTCATACGGCTTAAAATTCTTCTCAAATAACATGAATTGTATTTTCAAAATTAAAGCCAGAGAAAAAGAAACTGATAAATGAAAATTGAGGTAAAATGTTGGTCAAATTTTTAGGTTGCCTTATAATTTAGCTAGGATTAAAGTGAAAACATACATTTGATGCCTTTTTATGCTCTTTCATAATTCAATAGTTGCTTCTGGGGCTAATTGCATCTTAAGCCCTTGAAGGGGCCCCAGAGGTATTTTATATGAATTATGAAAGAACATAAAAAACATCCAATGATGTTTTCACTTTCATCCTAGCTAAATTATATGGCCCACTGCAAATTTCCCATAAACTTTACCCCCCCCCCTAATTTGCAAATATATACCTATCCTGAATTGTTGACAGCAAAGTTTTGAATCACAATTCAGCACTATTTTTGTCAATGGTATTTGAAAATTTGAAACAGTAGGAGAATGATTGGATTGAAAATCAAGTATTTTGCAAGTTAGGTTACAATTTCTTTGTGCGGTTACAAAAATGAAATACCGTTCAGGACCCTTTAATGGCTAAAGATGCAACTAGTCCCAGAAGCAATTACAGAATTATGAAAGAGCATAAAAAAGGTATCCAATGATGTTTTCACTTTCATCCTAGCTAAAATTATAGAGCCACCTAGAAATTTAGGGTAAAAGACCTTTTTTTAGGAAAGACATTTTCTTTTGCATTCAGGAAAAACAGCAGTGGGTTTTCGGACCACCACTTTTTACTAAAGCATGATGCAATGTGAGGGCAGTAATAAGAACCTTGCCTTTATGGTCAAATTTTCATCAATAATTAGCCAGCATAAAATAAAAATGTGATCTCTGTTTTGAAAAGCAATTGAAAAGAAAAATTACATTTAATATTTGTGATTTATAGAATATATATCAAGCAATAGAAGTTACATTTCTAGAATCAGAAGAAAATCAGCCTTCTGTTAACATGTGAATAGAACTGAAACACTAAGGGAATGTATACATCAAAATAGGATAATTGGTATTTCCAAAAAAAGGTCCCTGTAGATAGGCTAATTCAATAAACTGATAATTTCAAGTGGTTGAACTTAAATAATTTGAATAATAACCATATTGATGCATAGCTTAGATTTTTAGCTATTAATTTACATATACAATTCTTTCAATTCCTTTTTGGTAACAAGATGTGAGGGAAGATGTTAAAATTAGAATAGCTAAGGCCCAAGGTATTTTTCCATAGTTAAAAAAGTTTGGAAGAGTAGGAATATAAGTCTGCAAACCAGGATTAGAATATTAAAAGCTACAGTGATCACAGTGGTCAAGTATGGTTCTGAAGCGTTGGCGCTCAGAAAAACGGAAGAAAATTTGACCAAAATCCAACTGACCAAAAGACAACATGTGTATAGTACTACTGCTAATAGTACCACTACTACTACTGGTAGTACTACTATTATTACTACTACCACTACTACTATTAACCCTCTTAGTACTAGAGTACTGCTACTGAGGCTAAATTTATGAAGGTCAAAATTTCAGGACATATTAGGGGAGGAAAGCTGAATTAATTGATAAGGATACTTTTGCCCCTTTTGTAATCAGGGTGTTAAGGATGTAAATCATCTTCTCACACGGTGCCAGGAGCTTTCAAGCCTTAGAGAGAGTTTTTTTTGGAAAAGGATGCTCCTTCCCTACTTGGTATTCTTGAGTCGAGGGCAAAACTCGTGATAGAGGTAGTTTGCAGCTATCTTGAGGAAGTTTTGGATTTAAGGAAAAGTGTGTAGTTAGTAGATAATGAGAAGGAACTTTTAGTTGTTTGGATAAATTTGTTTTCTTGTGTTAATAGTTTAATTTAAGTTCATTATTTTTGTTTAGTTGATTGAATACCCATGTACATGGCCTTTAAATACATTATCTATCGATCTATACACTTCAAGCTGACATGCCATGCCCTTATATCTAATGTGAAGCCACTGGAAAACCTTCTATTTAAGCTTCTTTTTAAAAGCTTCTATTTAACTCTGGAAAAGCTTCTATAAAACGGAACTTCATTTCTTCATTAGTAGTGTTCTGACATGCTGGTCACTTTCTTGATACCTCTCCCTGCCAAAGCCGGAAACAGAAAAAAACGGAATGACAGTAACGGTTTTCATGTTCACTACCTGCATATCCTGTTACTTTTCCATGTAGAACTTAGTGTGTACCTCCCCTAATGTCATTTGATTTTCTTTGAAAAAGAACTAGAGGAATAAGAAGTACAAACAAGCAATAGCATCTTTAGGTATATGAACTTAAATAATTTGAATAATAACCATATTGATGCATAGCTTAGATTTTTAGCTATTAATTTACATATACAATTCTTTCAATTCCTTTTTGGTAACAAGATGTGAGGGAAGATGTTCCCTCACTTCCCATCTTTAGGTATAGCAGCTGCTGAAAGGCTCCAAAATGATGTGAGTATCATGACAGCTGAAATAGCTGCCATCAACATTGCATTGGAAACCATTATAAAGATGCCAAACCCCCCAAGAAACACCCCGCTTATAATTTATTCAGACTCAAAATCAGCCCTTGCCTCAATATCACCAGAACATTCAGATTACCCAGACAATGATACCTCCACCACTCTTGTACTATTGAACCAACTACTTAAACAAGGTATATCCACAAAATTCCAGTACATCCCAAGTCACATGGGTATAAAAGGGAACCACAAGGCAGATGAAATAGCTAAATCTGCCCTTCAGCTTGAAATAATTTCTGGAAGACCTATCCCAATAAGAAATGTAAACCATTGGCGCCTAAAAATTTACCTAGCAAACCAATGTCCACCAAACCTTTCTCCATTTACATCCCGGAAAGACTCAAAGATGTACCACAGAATACGATCAAATGCTACTGGGCTTAACAGCCAAACTTATCTCTATCAAAACGCAACCATTCCAACAGTAATCAGCCCTCTTTGCCGCCTATGTCAAACCTATGATGAGACCATCAACCATGTTTTTTTTGGTTGCCCTGTGGCAACTCTCAACCATAAAAAAGAATGGCTAACTCTATCTGCTATACTCAAGCGCCTCAAGCTAACCCCTAATATTGACCAACTAACACAAAGGAGACACTCTTCAACTGATGATGCTGAATTGTTCAAAGCTGTCTTTAACTGCCTAAATATAGGTGGTTTCATCAATGATGTATAAAGTCTATTATTGAATAATAATAGTCTAATCTCTATATTTGATTTCCCAGGACACCCCTGACATAATCATACAATACGAAAAAGGTTAAATGGATTCATCCAAAACCTATAATTGAAGAAGAAGAAGAAGAATAGCAGTTCCCAAATCAGTTCCCAAGGGAGTAGCATTTGTATTCCGAAATACTAGGAATTCAGCAACATTTTAAGAAATTTGTAATAAATTTCTGGTGAACTATTATCTCAATTAATCAATAGTTGTACTGAACCAATCCTGTTCAAATCCTCCTCAGTCGCATACTGTGGTATTTCCTTTCATCCTGAGACTTTCCCCATAGTACAGTGCAGATTCTTTTTTATCATTGTATTGCCTTTTCTCATTTTATTTTTGTTTTAGTTTAAAGCTTTTTCCAATACACAATGATTTTAAGCCATCCAAAAAAAAAGTCCCCCCAGATCCCACCCCAAATACCAGCAAAACTGATAATCATCCTGGCTAGTCAAGCGCACTATCACAAAGTTCATATGATTGCTCAGGTTCCAAGAATAGGACAACGATCATTGAATGGGCCAATATCACTGTAAATGATGAATATGGGTTTCAAGAGGTGCTTTCTAGAAGCTCTACAAAAAGAAAAAAAATCTCCCCTATCAGAACCATCTCCCCCCTCCCGAACTAAGATCCTCCCTTCCAAAACTTAGGAATTTACCATAAAATTTCTTCTATTACCCCCTTTGAAATAAAAAAGATTACTGCAATAAGAGTTGCAATTTTCAAACTGCTAAAATCAATGTTCTCTCTTAATATTCACCATGATGGATCTCTGCTAATAATTGTATAAGATCAATAATCAGCAGACACAACAATCAACTCAAAGTCCCTTCTGAATACCCCAATTAATACATCTAAATGGAACCCAAAACAATCCCCAACAAAAATGATAATTTGTAATGTTTAACCAGAAAAACCTACTCAGGATTTAAAAGAAGGGCTTTCAGATAGGGGTGGAAACAAAATCCCAGTTGAAGATGTTACCCAACTTGGTAAACCTAACTCTAATGGCCCAAAAACAAGTAGATCCTTATTATTTGCACTGAAGGAAAAAAATACCATCCCAGAAAAGGTATTCCTATTTAGGCAAATGAAACCACACAAAGAACAGAAACCAAAGCCAATCTGGCTCCAGAAGTATTTGAAGTTAGGACACACAACAGACAAATGTAACGAGATTCTCCTGGTGTGGAGGAATTGTAGAGCATTCAATCATAAAGACTTGACAACTTGCAACAACACTCAGCCTACATGAATCAATTGCAAAGGCCCACTTGAATCTACCAACAAATCACTATGCCCAGCATATAAGAAAAAAGCTCTAACGCTCCAAATATCAAGAGAGAAGGCCATCCCATACCGCTTTGCAGCAATGGAAGCAAATGCTGCCCAACAATACCAAATAAAGCCCGTAATGAAACCAACCAAAACCCTCACGTCCATTGCCCCCACTGCATCAAGTACCCTGCCTAAAACACCATCCTCTATGCCCCCTCGCTCACCTCCCTATCAGAAGGAATCACCGTGTCCACAAGCCTCCTAGTCCAGTGAGATGAGGTCAGCCTGGCCCCCCTCCCAAGTAGAAATAAACCAGAAACACTACCAGGAATTAATCCCTTAACTGACAAACAGGATGCACAACCAAACATGCAATCCCCAAATATATGCTTATTCATTCTTAACTGTAATGCAGTTCAGGCCATGAACAAACATCAACTACAGAAACCAAAAATAATTTCATATTCGGCAAAAATCTACATACCTGGTGATATGCTCGTTCAAGCAAAAAAAGTTGTTGCTTTACTTTTAACAAAGTTGAACATTGATAGATAGTTATATGAAAAACAAATCAATAACACAACATATATTAATACTCCTGTGGAACGTAAGATCACTCACAAAAAATAAGCTAAATGAACTAATATTTTTTATGAATACTAATTCCATTAATATTGCTCGCCTCCAGGAAACTCATTTAAACCAAAATCAATAAATTAAGTATCTGAGATATACTATCCTGAGAAAGGATAGATCTGCAATTAGAAAGGGAGGTGGAGTTGCTGTATTAGTCAAGAATCATAGAAAATTATGTGGCATCAATTGTCTAAATTTTACAAATGATGTTGATGCAATGCGTATCTGTTTCTGGTTGAATAATATAAAAACCTACATATTAAATTTTTATATCTCCAATGACCAAACTACATATGCCAAGGCTTTTTTTAATTATATAAATATTACTGATATGTTAAAAAACATCATTGTTTGTGGAGATTTCAATGCCCATAGCCTTTTTTGGGCAACCCAACATGCAAATAAAGCTGGTAAACTGATTGAGCATATGACTTCAAATAATAATGAATTAGCTGCTGCTACCCCTACAAATTTGAATACATATTTCAACCCTGAAAGTGGCATATTTTCCGAAACTGACCTACAAATTGTGTCTTTAAATATTTTGAATAAAATTTATATGAATAAAATTGAAAGTCAATGTACTGACCACATTGCTATAGTTAGCTCCCTAAATGAACCTGCTGAAACTATTACACACCTCTAAATATATCAACACTAAAGCAAATTGGTCTATGTTCCAAAATAAGCTAAAAGATGAAATTACAAGTTTCATCCAAAATTCATGCATTTCAAAGACAACAGTTGACACACATGCCGAACTATTGACATCTTTACTAGTAAATACAGCTAATCATGCTATCCCTAAGACAACACCCACGAAAACTTTCCCTAAAAACATTCCCAAAGGATGGTGGACAAGTGAGTGCAAAAAGAAATGGGAAATAAAAAAGCCAGCTGGGACAGAATTCATATGAAAAACATCACATAGTATATATTTAAAAAAATTACAAGTAGAATCTACATTAAAAGGACTATAATAGATGATAAGTATAAGTACTGGAATCATTTTGCAAATAATCTCTCCAAAGAAACACATGAGCCAATTACACATAAATTAACAAGCCACGTCTGTGGGAAAAAGACTTCCCCAACCCACTCCTGTATGAGCTTATACATAATAATACCCATTATGACAATGATAATGAAAAAGCTAAACTATTTGCAACTCTTTTTTAATAAGATAGCATCGAATAATCAAAGCAAAATGTCCCCAATTCCTATGAACCCAAGTTACCAACCACACCCAGGATCCGAGTATATAAGTAGTCCATTTTCTATCCAGGAAATGAATATTGAAATATATCATATTAGGACCAAAACGAGCGGCAGCTATGACAATATACACCCTACATGGATTAAGAATCTCACTCTTTCATACAAACAAGAACTGCTGAATTGTTATAATCACGCTTGGGCATCTTCTATGTTCCCCAATATATGGAAATTTTCGTCCCTCCTGCCAATCCTAAAGAAAAAAAAACCCAAAGATAACCCTGAGTCCAATAGGCCCATAATGATTACTCCTGTGATGCGGAAAATAATGGAAAAAATAATCTATTACAGACTCCTCTGGTTTCTTGAAAAAAATGATCTAATCCCTCACACTTAAACTGGATTCAGGAAACACATCTCCTCAACAGATGCTTTCATTTTGCTAACAAATGCAATAAATGAATCATTCTCAAAAAATAATGTCCTAGTTGCAGCTTTCCTAGATTCTGAAGGGGCATATGACAATTTTAACCACTAAATCATTTTAAACAAGTTTGCATCCATTGGACTACCCCCTAAGCTAGTATCTTTTATAAAATCCTTCATAGAAATCCGAATTTTCATTATTTGTGTTGGTTCAGCCTCTTCACCTCAAAAGACAATAACCAAAGGCCTAACTCAGGGAGCAGTCCTCAGTTGCCTCCTGTTTGCCTTATATCTCTGGGATATGAACCTCCCCCACACGAATCTATAATATGCTGACGATCTAGTGTTATGGTCATCTGGCAACACCTTTGAGATAGCACAGTCAAATCGGCAAGAGTCATTTTTCCAATTTGAAAAATTCTCTCAACATCAGATTTACCCATTGCACCTACCAAGTAAAAAATAATCCAATTCCATCGAAAGCAAGACCATGTTAAATGCAAAACTGATTCTAAACAAAACAAATATTCCAAAAGACAATAATATTAATTACCTAGGTCTCATGCTTGAGCAAAAACTTAATCTCCACATCCACATTTCAAACACAATAAAAAATTTCTATAAAAAAACAAATATACTAAAAAGGCTTCTTTCCAAACCCTAAGGATATAAGGAAAAAAAATATATGAAGTCCTACAGGTCTTATATGAGAACCCAGATTGACTATAGAATCATTGTCTTTGGTGCCTGAGCAAAAAACTAGGAGCAAAAAATTAAAACAATACAAAATGATGTAATACGTCTGATATCTGGTCTTAGAAAACCAACAAACAGCAAGTTTCTACTTATTGAGAGTGGATTAACAACAATAAGGGAGAGACGTAGCTTTCTTTTGACAAAAAATCTTACAAAAATTGAATCAAATAGCTCACACACACTACATAATTGGTTAAAAAATCAAGCCATTTATAGAGGCATAGCAGATGAGTATGCCAATATTCAGAGGAAGTACCCCGTACCAGCAAAGTCTATTGCTCTTACTTTCCCCCAATCCCCTCCATGGAATAGGTCAATTTCCCATAATAAATACTGATTTCTCAAAGTGGAATAAAGATCTAACCCCCATTGCTTTTGTCCAGAAAAAATTTTCTGAACTTAACACAATTACTTATAAAAACCACTTCCAAATATTTGTTGATGGGTCAAAAATGAATGAAAAGGTAGCAAGTGGTGCTTTCCTTCCTCACCTGAAAATTGCAATGGGCGAGAGATTATATAATAATGTATCTATAATGTCTGTTGAGTTAAATGCCATAATCATGGCATTAGAACACGTTAAGGAAAACCAACCCTTGATTGCAAATTCAAACAATATTATAGTATATTCCGACTCTTTATCAAGCCTTGAGTTGCTGGCCTCAGCTCCTCAATATAAGTTGGACATTGACACTTATCATTGTTGCAGTTTTATATATAAACTTGCTTCAAGTGGCATAAGAACTTATTTTCAGTATATTCCTAGCCACTCTGGCATGAGTGGTAATCATCAGGTTGATGATATAGCAAAAAATGAGCTTTTTTAGATAATCATATTAATTACCTAGGTCTCATGCTTGACCAAAAACTTAATTTCCACCTCCACATTTCAAACACAATAAAAAATTGCTATAGGAAAACAAGTACACTAAAAAGACTTCTTTCCACACCCTGGGGATGTAAGGAGAAAAACTTACTCCAGTTTTATAAATCACATGTAAGACCCCATATTGACTATGGGCTCATTGTATATGGTGCATGTGCAAAGACCCAGATGCAAAAAATTGAAACAACACAAAATGATATAATACGTCTCATATTTCGTCTTAGGAAACCCACCAGCACCAAGTTTCTGCTTATGGAGAGTGGATTAACAACAATAAGGGAGAGATGTAGCTTTCTCTTGACGAAACATCTTACAAAAATTGAATCAAATAGCTCACACACACTACATAATTGGTTAAGAAATCCAGCCATGTATAGAGGCATTTCAGATGAGTATGCCAATATTCAGAAGAAGTTCCCCATACCAGCAAAGTTTATTGCACCCACTTTCCCCCAATCCCCTCCATGGAATTGGTCAAGTCCGATAATAAATACTGACTTCTCAAAGTGGAATAAAGATTTAACCCCCACTGCTTTTGTCCAGAAAAAAATTTGCAGAACTTAATACAATTACCTATAAAAATCACTTCCAAATATTTGTCAATGTGTCTAAAATGAATGAGAAGGTAGCAAGTGGTGCTTTCCTTCCTCACCTGAAAATTGCAATGGGCGAGAGATTATAGAATAATGTATCGATAATGTTTGCTGAGTTAAGACCAATAATCATGGCATTAGAACACCTTAAGGAAAACCCACCTTTGATTGCAAATTCAAATAATATTATCATATATTCCGACTCTCTATCAAGCCTTGAGTTGCTAGCCTCAGCTCCTCAGTATAAGTTGGACATTGACAATTATCATTGTCTCAGTATTAAAGATAATCTTGTTTCAAGTGGCATAAAAACTTATTTTCAGTATATTCCTAGCCACTCTGGAATAAGTGGTTTTTCAACAGGTTGATGAAATAGCAAAAAATGCTATAAATATTGACCAGCCAAGTGGGAGACCAATCCCAACCAGAGATATTTACCAATGGAGGCTATCAGATATTAATTTTAATAAGATTAATCCTATCCTTTCCCCCTTTCCCAATAAGTATCTTTCTAAAATTTATCATAGAATTTGTTCTGGAACAAATGGACTAAATTTTCTTGCATTCTCGTATAAGTTTTCTATTTCAAGTGGTTCAATTGCCCTGTCCCCTCTTTGCAGGCATTGTAATATGAATAATGAAACAATTAACCATTGCCTATTTGAATGTAATATACTGACGTCTGCACAATATACCTTGCATTGGAAACTGTTAAAATGCTTCAAATACCACAAAATCTCACTATCAGCCAAGAGCCTAGCCAACTATACCTGCACACAGAGCACAGAAATTGATATCTATCATCTTATATTTGAACTCCTTGAGTCGAAAGATATACTGAAAGATATCTGAGAATATCTAATAAATAAGAGACAACCAAGCCAGTAGCTCTGTTGCCCACAGAGTGAAGCAAAAAGAAAAGGGCTAAATAGTATCAACTGAATAGCCCGCCTGCTGTGAATTAGAAGAAGAAGAATCTCAATTAATCAGTAGTTGTACTGAATGAATCGTGCTCAAATCCTCCTCAGGGCCATACTGTGGTGTTTCTTTTGATCATGAACTTTCCCCATAGTAGAGTGCAGACGGTTTGTTATCACTGTGTTATCCATTCTTGTTTTAGTTTTTTTTTAGTTTAAAGCTTTTTCCAGTAGGCAATGATTTGAAGCCCTCTAAAAAAAAGTCCCCCCAGATCCCACCCCAAATACCAGTGAAACTGATACCCATATTGGCTGGTGAAGCTCACTATCACCAAGTTCACATGATAGCTCCAATACTGAGAATAGGACAATGATCAGTGTAGGGGCTAATGTCACTATACATGATGATAATGGGTTTCAAGAGGTCCTTTCTAGAAGCTCTAAAAAACGGAAAAAAATCTCCCCAATCAAAAGAATTTCCCCTATCCCTGCCCAAGATCCTCCCTCCCAAAACTTAGGAATTTACCTTAAAATTTCTCCTATTACCCCCTTTGAAATAAAAAAGATTACTGCAATAAGAGTTGCAATTTTCAAACTGATAAAATCAATGTTCTCTATTAATATTCATTGTGATGGATCTCTGCTAATAGCTGTCCAAGATCAAAAATCAGCAGAAACAATAATTAATCTAATATCCCTTCTGAATACCCCAATTAATGCATCTAAATGAAACCCAAAAGAATCTCCAACAAAAATAGTAGTTTATAATGTTCCCCCATAAATACCCATTCAGGAGTTAAAAGAAGGGCTCTCAGATAGGGCTTGCAACCCAATCCCAGTTGAGGATGTTACCCAACTTGGTAAACCTAACTCTAATGGCCTAAAAACAAGTAGAATCTTCCTATTTACACTGAAGGAAAAAATTAATATCCCAGAAAAGTTAATCCTATTTGGGCAAATCAAACCGCACAAGGACTACAAACCAAAGCCTATCCAGTGTCAGAAGTGTCTCAAACTGGGACACACAACAAACAAATGCAATGAAATTCTTCTAGAGTGTAGTAATTGTAAAGCAGTCCATCCTAAAGAGTTGACAACTTGCAACAACACTCAGCCTACATGTATCAATTGCAAAGGCCCACATGAATCTACCAATAAATCACTATGCCCTGCATATAAGAAAAAAGCACTAACACTCCAAATAGCAACAGAGAAGGCCATTCCATACCCCTTTGCAGCAATGGAAGCAAATGCTGCCCAACAATACCACATAAAGCCCGTAATGAAACCAACCAAATCCCCCAAGTCAAACGCCCCCAATGCATCAAGTACCCCATATAAAACACCATCCTTTAAGCCCCCTAGCTCACATCCCTATCAGAAGGAATCGCCAAGTCAACAAGCCTCCTTGCCCGGTGAGATGAGGTCAGCCTGGCCCCCCCTCTCAAGAAGAAACAAACCAGAAACACTACCAGAAATTAATCCCTTAACTGACAAACAGGATGCACAACCAATCCTGCAATTCCCAAATATATGCTTATTCATTCTAAACTGTAATGCAGTTCAGGCCATGAACATGCATCAACCACAGAAAACAAAAATCATTGCAGAATTGGCAAAAATCTACATCCCTCATGATATGCTCATTCAAGCAAAAAGATCTTGCTTTACTTATAACAAAGTTGAACATTGGCACACGTGCAGTGTGCCGACAAATCCTGACACATCTGCTAAATTCCAAGGTATTGGTGCTATGTGTCGGCACCTTGGAACTATGCCCCCCCTCCTTAGTTGTGAACCTACACGTGGGTGCAGGAAATGTCTTCGGTTAATTGTTCGTCATAGTTTCTTGAGACTCTGTTTTAACAGTCTCACTTATTTTATTTAATTCAATTAAAACTTAAAAAAAAATTCTAACCCCCAACAGAGATCTTGTTATGCTTGTATCTCAGACTTATATGCTTAGCAGAAATGTATGACATTATCCGGTAGAGCTTTAATGGGTTTTACTTTTTTTATTTTTTTATTTTTTATTTAAAGTAGAATGTAATATAATCTGTGCCAAGTTAACAAGAACTTCTAGGTTTGGCAATGATTCACTAATAAAGAGTATTTTTGTACCATTCATTTTCAGCAATGGATGAATAAAAAAAAAATGGAAGTTCTAAGTAGAGAAAAACAAGAATCCAGGATGTGGGTTGTGAACAACTTTCGTTTTAATCATGATTTGTTGTAATTTTGCCTAGAGCAGTGAAAGAGATCTTATTTGCAATCAATTTTTGTTAGTTTTCTTTTTATCCACACAGTATCTAGCCGTAGTAGTTGTTTGCTAATAATAGTGGTATCGAAACACTCAAAATAGTTTTTTTTTTAACGGTGAAGCCCGACTTTTTCTTACGTACGTTTTGAGTATTCTGTTAATCACAAGAATGAAACGTTGTTTTTATTTCTTTTTCAAGTTAAAGCTTCTCGTTTGCAACAGAATAATGAAAGCAGTAAAGCATTTTTATGTCCTGGATTGAAATTTAGAGAAAGTTTATATAAAAATTCAAAAGTTGGCTTTGCTTCTTTTTTTATACAGATTCAAAATGTATGATCTGAAACTTAGGTATTTGAAATGAAATAATTCTCACTTGAGTATCTTATTTCTATCTGAATAAAAAAGGGTAGATATTGCTCTTGAATACCAGGAAATCCTAAAAGACCCCAGTGTATGATTTGAATCTTAGTGGTGAATATTATCACAACTCTGAAGACTGACATTGCTGTTTGGTTTAAAGTTTTTTGTTGTTGTTTTTTTAGGAATAGTGTATTTTTGAAAAAAAAAAATGTAATTGACCAAACTGCTCCCTCAATTAGCACAGACAAACACATGGGTATGTTTTGCGCGTCTGTCTGTTTTGGTTGTCGTTTTGTGAACATGTGTCGGTATAGCTTCCAATTGACAATTTTATGTAATAGTTCAGTTTCACCTCTATTAGCAATTAATTACAAAAAACTTTCCACAAAATAAGTTTTTCAAAGAAAAGTAAAGAACTCCATTAAACAAAAAAATGAGCAAAAATCAAATCGAATAATCTATCAAGCATGAAACTAACACAAATCAGAATCGATAAATAAATGAAACCCAAAACGAACGGAAATTACAATAAACAACCGAGTAGAACTGAAAACGAGCAGAAATTAACATAAGTTGGGCTCAAAACCCCTGTGCCTTCCCAAGGCCAGAACATAATTTGCACTTTACTGAAAAAATATAAACGTTTTTACTCTTATAACTTTAATCAATCAAATAATATTAATATATTGATTTCTAAATATAAGTATATGTATATTAAACTGACAATGCACATTCATTTGTATTTTTTTCAGAGAAGTGCAAATTACGTTCTGGCATTGGGAAGGCATCGGGGTTTTGAGCCTAACTTATGTTAATTTCCGCTTGTTCTGAGTTTAACACTGTTATTTATTTTAATTTCTGTTCCTTTTTGGGTTTTATTTAATTATCGATGCTGATTTGTGGTAGTTTCACGCTTGGTAAACTATTTGATTTTATTTTTGCTCATGTTTTGTGTAATGGAGTTCTTTACTTTTCTTTGAAAAACTTATTTTGTGGAAAAAGTTTTTTAATTAGTTTCTGTTCGTTTTATTTTGACATAGTCTTTTCAGGGAAAAAGAAACTAATACTTTAAATCTTTTTGTTTTTTTAAGAATTTATGGTTTGGCCTGCTATTTGTATGCTGGAGAAAAATTTTCAGCAAGTTTTAACTTCAGGCACCCTTTTAAAAATCTGGACACAAATAGTAGTGTTTAATTTAGTTTCATACCTCCTCTAGTTGACCTGAAATAGATTACTTGATACCATTCGCAAACAAAATCTGTTCACTTTCTTTGATAGCTTGGATACACTTACGCTATTTTGATTTGGTTAAATTTTAAGAGCAGAAGCAGTCCCAAAAGTTTGAACATAATACCCTCAGTTGTTCTTGGGATACTGCTGATATGCCTTATTGGGAAGTTGCCTTTAAATCACTTTTGACTATTAAAATGGGCACAAGCCACTCCAATTTCCAATTGAATGAGTCCTTTTCAAAGTTTCTACGACAACTTCGATACGAAGTACCCTGGTCTAAAGGAAAAAAATAATAAATAATACATTGTGCCAACATTGTTCTTATATGCCCCCAGGGCATAACTTAAAAACCCTTGCCCTGAGGGTTGTGGGGGAGCAACCTTCTCAAAAACATATTTTCTATCTGGAAATCAACTATGCTGAGCAAAACGGCTATCTCAGAATTTTGATTGGATGATTGGGGGAATGATGGACGTGGGCGGGGGGGGGGGGGGCGAGTTGCCCGCCAATCACTTTTGACTATTAAAAAGGGCATTATCCACTCCAATTTCCAATCGAATGAGTCCTTTTCGAAGTTTCTACGACAACTCCTTTGATACGAAGTGCCCTGGTCTAAAACCAAGAATAAAAATAAAAAATAAATAATACATTCTGCCATATCGTTCTTTACTTAGGCAGCGCTATTGCGCTGCCTATGATTAAAATTGTATCTATTTTTAAAGCCTGGCTATTGAAGAAATATGAGAAGGATGCCTATCCGGGTTAACGGAATAGTATTGTCTACGTAAAGAGAGGTTTCATGTAAACCTCTTTACATGTAAACCAATATTTTTGTTTACGGCCGTTTCATGTAAAAGAGGTGTTCGTAGAAAGTAAGGAAGTGGCTCATCCGTTCAGAACTTGAAAGTTCGGATGCCCTTATTAAGACCCAAAGTGATTGAGGAGCAAAATCCTCCTACTCTTCTTGTTGTTTTAATGGCATTGGATCAAATATATTAATTATATATTTCTCCAAGAATGATCAAAACATCAAAAAGATATACTTAATAGGAGGTAAAACCTAAACAACCCATAGGGCGAAGGCCAAAAATTATGTTGTTGGTCAAATCTTCACAAATACACTATAATAGAAAAGGGAATTTCTGCACTTTCTTAAAACTCGAATCACTCAAAAATATTAAATCTTTATAATTGTGGGTATAACCTGAGCCGGTTTCAATACCGGTATTTCCGTAACTTGCTGAGACCTCAATCTTGCAAATATTGCAACCATACATGTAAAGACCATTACCCTTCCAAAACTGCCAAATTTTTATCAGAAAGGATTTCCAATCACTATAATTGAACGGTTAAAGTAAGCCAGTGACTACCAACAACCCTCCCAAGGCTTGTGGATTTTCCCATCTTATTTCATTGGAATCAGACTAGAAATTTCAAACGTTATAATTAGAGGCGCAAAGCAGACCTGCCCTTTCCAACATCGTCCGTCACCAACAATTTTTCAGCAGAGATGAAGACCAGGTATTTTCTCCTATCGGCTTGGGAATCACGGAGTACGTTCAACCTTTGAGACTAGAGAATGTGTATTTATAGAGTTGTATGTGTATTTAAGAGTGTCCCCGACCCTGTATGTAACTTCTCTGATTAGCTTGAAACGTTTAGGGTAGGAATATTTAGGCAAGAGACTGTCGGGAGACATTTTCTGAGGTTGAGCACTTCTGAGCCCTATCTACTTCCTCCACATTAGTTTGGAGATCTGTCTGGAATTTAATTGGGACATCTCTACAGTAAACGGGATTTTTGGCCAAAAATTGGACTTCAGGTCGTTGGTCTTTTTTTTTTTTTTGCTGAGATAGTGTTAGGCTTCCAATATGTTAAAGTTGGGATCCACCGAAGTATGAAACTTAGAAGCCTAGATGGTACAAGTCAGTGCTCTAATATTTCTTGAGGAGTTTTTATAGTTACCTATCCACCCACTTTCAAGTGATTCCCACGCTTTCGACTTTTCAATCACTTTTTCAGCAAGCTACTACAGAAAACACCAGTATATGTAGATCCCAGATAAATCAATCAAAACGTATTAGTTGGTTTTAGCAGTCTCCCGTCTGCTGATTTGACATCTTTGAAGCACCTCGGGCCAAAACTGTCCTTCATTGGCCTGTTTTAATCCTTGGGATTGAATCCTTATGGTAGCATTGTCAAGTATTGTATGATTGAAGGTATACAGGTGTTCTTTGAATCCTTCAAATACCTCTAGCCCTTCCAACGCGAACAACGCAATTTTTGTTACTATCTCTGTAATAACTGGCTAAGACACTGCAACCTCAGGGGGCGTGAGAGTCATTGTAGCCCAACTCTTATCTGTGGTAATGTCTTTACGTTTTTAATTTTTATTTTATTATTCATTTTAATTTCTAGTCGTTTTGAGTTTAACACGTGTTATATTACTTTATTTTGCTCTTTTTTGGTTTTTAGATGGCTTTTTACTTTTCTTCTATAGCTTTTTTTTTATAATTTAATTGGTAAGGCCCTGTAAGGTTTAAAACATGACATATTTTAAAGGTACAATTTGTTCTTGGTTAAGTAGATGCAAGGGGGCTCAGATGAAAATAATAGACCGAGTTTCTTATTCTGTTTATCCCCTAGTTTGGTCTTAGTTTCTATTCTTTTTTTTATAGAGTTGAAGATGAAGATACAGTGATGACTGCTGGAAGAGTTATAGATGGACAGATCGTCCCCATTTTTGCTGTTTCTAGCGTATCTGGCTATGGATTGGATCTTCTGAAGCAATACTTGCATTTACTGTATTGCTTCAGAAGATCTAATCATGGCCCTTTACAAGCTGTGCTTCTTGGGCGTGTATAAACTTTACGTTTGTAATTGTTTCGTTTTTTAGTATTGATAAATTGATTGATTGATTGATTGATACTGTCGCCTCTTACGGCTATAGAACGGGAGAAAATGATGCAGGTATGACCCTTTTTTCTGGTTGTAATTCTTTTCTTTGTTTTACGTACCTACAAGTCATGTCTCGTCTTTGACTCATTTCTTTTTCGTACTTTGTTCAAAATGTAGTCCAACTATAATCGGCGACATTTTTTAATGGGTGGACGACCCTTTGTAAGGAACTTTTGGAAGACTAGTCGAAGGCCCTCTAATAAAAAAATATATATTGCAGGAAAATGCACCGCTTTGCTTTTGCATCCCCCCCCCGAGTCATTGGGAAAATTCTCACAAAAGTTCCTTGAAAAGCTAACTAAAGACAGTTGCTTAGATAAAATTTTACTTTTGTTAGGCCTCACGCATCTACCGTCGGGTAGGTCAGAAACAAGGTCAGGTTAGGTCAATACTACTCAGGTCAGGAAAATACTTTCTTATAGCCATTATATAAATGAAAAGGCACGTGTATGCAATCAACTTGCTGTAATCGTTTGTATCTACAGAGAGGTGCAAAATCCGTAAACTATCTCCTTTATGAAGTCAATAAAAATGACTGGTTCCTGGTTTGGGTTAACTAACTTAAGGTATCTGACAAATAACTAAATAAGAAAAAAATAATGCGTCAATAGGTAATTATAATAAGGATACAGGTAAAAAGCGTATATAACTGGACTAAAAATAAAGTTAAAAATATGTTTTGTAATAATATTAGATTTGCCTTGATAGCCTATTATTGGATAATAGTGAAAACATGAAGCTAAAAATTGTGTTCACAGTAAAATGTAACAAGTCAATTTTTCAGTAACCAAGTTTTGACCCAAAAAACTTTGTTTTTAATGTAATTGTGAACTTCATTAACGTGCTGTTGCTCTGAATCAACAACAGGTGAAAACTCAAGCTTGTAAGAATATATATCTGCGATAATTCTCAAGATATACGACACAACGCGTATCAAACCAAACAATACGAAAAATTAGTGGGTAACGTTTACTCATTGACCCACTCAGGATCCACAGATCTAAATACATGGAACATTATAGTATGTATACTGAATACCGCAGATCTAAAATCATCGGAAACGATTGAGGGGGAAGACCAAAGAAAACTTTCACGACCGTGCGAGATGGAAATAAACGCAAATATAACCATACAACCAAGCTTGGAATACGGTAATGTGGAGGGGAAGTTTAGGGACGAGTTACATCTTTTTGTATGCTTAGGGAGATTTTGGAGGTACAAGACGATCTTAGGTACCGCTTTATCAAATTCTAGATGTCAGGAACGACATTTCGAAACTTAATCTTAATATTATTCAGATTAATCTTGTAGATCGGGAAACTCCTCTCATACTGTGACGGTGTGGGAATTTGGAACCCATTTTACCAATAGGTGTTTCGCAGAAAATGACAGAATGTGGCTTCCACACTACGCACGTCACTTTCTGCTATAAGGAGCTAAATTTTGGCTAGACCGTAAAAATCTATAAAATCATCAGGATCATCACCTAAAGTCATTCACAGTCATCATAAGTATCCTATTCAAAATTAAACACGCAGAAGCAACAACGGTGTAAAATGCTTTCTAGAGGCTACTATTGTTAACTTATTTTCAAAATTTATTAATTTCTCATTCAGAAATACTATCTTATTGCTACCGTGTTCATTCTTCCGTAACATAACATTAACATATGTAGCAAAAATTTATATGTAGAGTTAGAGGTTGTTGGTTTTCATATCAGTTCGACGATCACGTGCATGTGTATGGCTTTTGTAGAGTACATTTGCACCCGCTGATCAACAAAAACTTTGGTGAAAAAGGATAAAGATAATAAGATGTGTTTCATCCTCCCTTCTATGGACATCCGGAGTTATCTTCTCAATTTTAGTGGCAATATTTGTAAAGTGTTAACAATATAAAACCTCCAAAAAAAGGAGAGAAAAAAGTTACTTGGGAATCTAAAAGTAATAAGAGCACAAACTGGCAAACCTTCAAAGCAATTACCTTGATAAAAAAAAAGTTTAATTGAAAAATTCCTCGAGACAGTTTTACTAGTTAAAAAATCTCTGACCTATTGAGAATGTACATCTTCCTTTTAGGGGGAGTCAGGGGGAGGGGGTAATTTTGAAATGTCAAATGGCACTTAGTATAAATCATTCCATATTTGGGATCTAGAAAGAAAAAGAAGTAGGTCTTGTATAAAATATTCTTAAGACCCAGCGTACCCTTAAAAAGAGATATAAGCTCCTTAAAGGTCATGTCACAATATTTTCTTCTATGGCATATTGACCATTAAATAATAATGTTCCTTGGAGTGATACTTTGCTTCTGACATATTGACGCATTATCCAAGGATACCCAGTTGATTAAAACATAAAAGGTGTTGTCTTGCCTATAAGCAAAGTAGTCCAGTAAGACTACAAAAAGAGGGCCAAACTTCGGCATTTGAGCAACAGAAATATTTTTTACACCAAAATGGTCAGAAAAATATGCTTAATAACATAAGCAAATTCGGCCCAAACCAGCTGTTCAGAAATACCCCTGTTTCAGGGAAAAGGGGTGGGAGGGAATCTCGAATTTTAATTTCTGCAATATTTTTTAGGTTAAAAGGTCATTTCCTATTAATTCAAGTCTGGGTAGACGGAAAATAACATCATAATTGGAAAAAATTCCACCACTTATTACCCCATTTTCCCATTTTTTTCAATTAAGTACCGTATTATATTATTATAATACTACAAATAGCATTTTTACTCCTTCTGACCTCGCCTAGGGTGAAATGGGGTACTAAGTGATGGAATTTCTCACTTCTGATATCATTTTATATCTCCCTGGACTCAAATTAATAGGGAACCCAGATCCAGAAAATATTGGAGGAATGTACATTAGAGATTTCTCCCCTCTTTCCCCTGAAAAAGGGGTATATCGGCACGGCTGATTCTGAATGTGTTATCAAGCGGATTTTTCTGAACATTTTGGTGCCAAAAATATTTCTGTTGCTCAAATGTCGGGTCAAAATCGTATGTTTACTGGACTAAAAGGATTTTATCACACCATAACAGAAGACGATTTATGGAAATAATATTTACAAGTGTTGCTTGGGAATAGTTTTTTTAGAATTTAAAAAAGATTAAACTACAAGGATAACAGTATCTATCTAAATAATTTGATTTCATTTTGTATTTAATGCATAAATTATGCTATGGGGGTATGAATTAGACTTGCTCGAATTCTTTTGTACCGATAATGACTGTTCTTCTATAATCTTTTATGAAATAGATAATTGCGCCACAGAGAAACTAGTGTATAATTGTGTGGACCAAAAATTAGACCCAGGAGGACTTCCGCTGCAAATACCTGGGGGAACCTTTGGGACCAGAACCTTCGAAACTTGATGTATTTCCACATATTCTCTAAAAGTTCCTGCCGTGTTCATTTAACTTCCTTTGTTTTTTTCTGCTTATATATAAACACCCCTCTTTGTTAGTTAAATGTTATTGTGGAAGGTTTCTCGAAACAAGTGATACCTTTTCTGTATTCCATTTCTTTAGTTCAAATTTCGCACTTCTAACTGTGTATCCAAAACTTAATGCAAATAGTATAAAGAAATGATTGTAAGTTTGTTCCCTAGAGGTATAGTTTGTGTGAAGTCTCTTCTTTGTTTTCGAGGTTTTTCTTTTTTAGTTTTTTTTTATTTTTCCTTAGTAAACACCGAAAGATCTAAACACCATTAAATCTCCTACTTGTTTTAGGAGCCACCTGAATTTCACATTTGTGAAATTGTTCGATTACCGAAAGTTGGCACAGTCTTGGGAGGGCTTGTACGAAGAGGAGTTTTGACAGAAGGCAGCGAACTTCTTGTCGGTAGGTGAAACTAGAAAAGTTGGAAAAGAGGTTAAAGGGAAATATGGTGTCCTTGGAAGCTTAATTTTATTTTTACAAGAAATTTGATTTCATTGAGAGTAGTAAATGTTGCAACACTAGCTCGGATTCAATAAGAAGCAAATTGCTTAGCGTGGTGGTACTTATTAGACACTGTAGATGAGGTTATATATACATAGCTAAAAATCTTAAGAAATTGGCTGATTAAATTGTAAGAAATGATAACAAAAAACACACTTAGAAACAATAGCAAAAATTTTCTCAAGACAGTGGAATTCAATTCAGTGAATATTTTGGCCCTATGTTTCAAGGGCCATCCTCAGCAGAACACCAACAAAAATATATATATAAAGAACTTACATTAAAATGCAAACTTTAGAACTAAAAATAGCCCTAGAATCATTACTTCAACGAAGTTCAACCAGAAGTGATAAATAAAGTGATATAAGATTATAAAATTCTTTCAAACGAAATAAAATAATTAAATACAAGCTTTCAAAGCTAGTCTTGCTTTTTTGACAGTAAGTCCTAAAGGCCTTTTTGTAACAGGTTCGCTACTATTGTCTGTTGATTTAGTAAAATATTTTACTAGATCATTTTTAATTAAATGTGTATAAATAATTTAATGAATATTCCCCCAAGTATATATATATATATATATATATATATATATATATATATATATATATATATATATATATATATATACAAACACAAATTAAAATATTATGATTTACTAACAATTAACAAGCTTTATTATAAAATACTATTCAGAAATTAAATACTATTATGTAACGCGTAAGTTATTGTGTTTCGTGACGGATAGATTATTTTAACTCCATTTAGTCTTTCATACCATCAAAATATTTGCGAGGTTTATTAATCCTTTAGTATTTAGTATTATTTTATAAGCATAAGACAAATTCATTTATTTTTTTATTTGTAGTGGTATATTTTCTTTACTGTCATAATTGCTCATGGTTTATTTGTTTTTTATTTTTTGATATTTTGTCTCTGGTTTCTTAATCCCTCTTGACACTTTATTCAGTCTTGTTCTCTCCTTTTAATAAGGCGCATACATTACTTAGCATTTGAGAAATAAAATATTATTCCATTTGATCAACAAGGATACCTTAAAGTGCCAATTTTTCTCTTCTTTTTCTTCTCTGCTTAATATGACAAAGCTAAGTTTTTGCATAAGCTTCAAAGCATTAATTTTGTAAATAAATGAGCATTGAATTTAACAGAAAAGACACTTCTATAAGTCATTGTTTTAACGACATTTAATGTCTTACAAAACGAAGAAGTATGTAAAGAAATTCACTTGTTATATTCTTCAAGAAATAAAATAGTATCTGCGGTGAAACACTCGTATTCTATTTTGTCTCCGTGTTATATTTAGACAAATTTTCATGGTCGCGTCTTATTAGAAATTTTAAGCTGTCTTTCGAGTCTTTTATATTTTGAATTGGAGTATTGATAGGAATAGATTGTTTTTTGCAACTTTTTTTCTATGTTTTCTCTTGTGGAACGTCTAAATCCTATTCATTGTGCTTGAATCGGAGTATTAATCGGAATAAATTGTTCTTTGCATGTTATTTTCTATGTTTTCTCCTGTAGAACGTCTAAATCGCGGTTTAAAATCCATTGCACTCTTTAAGAATGATGTGGTAGACGTGGGGTGGATGTTTGAGCTGTCCTCAGGTGGTCTAGATCTGTGACGACTTTAGAATAGGAGAAAACTGCTTTTTGACCGACTTTACCTCCGAAGAGAATTTATTTCTACAGACACTACAGACATTTGTGTTTGCCAAACACGCAATCAGTTTTTGTAGTACAAAAAAGATTGTTTGCTGGGAACAAAGTGGAATCTTGCTTATTTTAAGTTTCGTTGTTAGTTTGGACAATGAGAGGCTTGTAGGATAGCTGAAGCATGCAAATAGGGCTGTAGAACAAATAGGATTTTGCGCTGTTGTCAGTTAAAACATAATTTTTGTTTTCAAATGGATATATACTTTCTTAGCGACAAGAATCTTCTCTTTGATTTCCTGTTTACATACAGATAACAAAACTTGACATAAAAATGAAATATGAATTGAAAAAGAAAAAAGGCCACATGCTGAAATTACGTAGAAATAGGATAAGAACTGCAAACAATCTAACATTGGGTAACATTTTGATGCAGAGGAATATTGTTTAAAACGGAGAGTAAGAAGGGAGAAAATCAATTATTAAAATGCTCAGTAGCAAAGGATACCAAACTTTGCTTTACAGCTGTGTGCGCGGCTGTAAATTGGGGATTAAATTGAGCCTTTTATTAAAACTAGCCGGGAAAGCCTGGTTTTATGTGATTCAGAAAATATATCTCGGATTATGCGACTAACCAATGGAAACTGCAAAAAACAAACTGAATTTAGCCCTCGTCACTTTTAAAGGGTGTAGCTCATTCTTTTTTTTAACTTCGAAAATGAACTAGATAGCGTGTTATTGAGATTCTCTTTAGGTTACCAAAATGTTGCGGCTATCAGCAAAAGGCCCAGATAATTTATCAGCATAAGTCTTAAACAATGATTTAGGGATGTCAAATGGGACAAATGCTGGAAATCGTGTTTCACGAACTTTGTTTTCGACTTACAAAACTAAAATAGTGGTAAACCATGGGGGTTGAGAGCACTAACTGGTGGTAGGGATGGGAGAGGCAGAATTTATATTTTTAGTTTGTTCTTAGAGACCAAATTTTGCTCCCAATCTTGTCAGTTCCTCGTAGTCTTTGCGTTTTATGTAATAAATCACCAGAATGATCATTTTAAATAAAAAGAATTAAAAGAGAAAAAGAATTGTTTTTGCTCAGGCAAACAAAAGGTAATGCCTTATTTACTAGAAGGAGTTGCATTTCGGAAAAAAATACTGTTGTATTAATTGAAGAAGCAGAATATACCACTACCAGACGGTCGTCCTGACATTCCAACAGCGTCGCTTATTTCCTTTTAAACCAGTGATGAGCCGCCAAGTTAGAAGGAGAATTAAGTCCGCAGCAACGAAATTAAAGACTTGAAAATTTCTGAATGAAGAGCTGAAGAGAGGAAGGCCTTTATCCTAAAACTTATATTCTGCTGGGGTGGATTTCTTCAATAATCTTGCAGAATAAAGATGTGCCTGATGTAATTTTGATGTGCCTCAATAATCTTGCATTATTGAGGCACATATAGGTGAGGCTTTAGTCTTCTCTCAGTGTTGAGTGAAATACTTTAGTGTCAAAGAGAGAACCGGATTTACAGCTAAGTAAGTCACTACCGAAATATGAAGAAATCTGTTACAAAAAAAATTCACAATACAAATAATCAAGATTAAGCAGAACAAAAAACTATGTCGTATCAGTAAATAACTGTATACGTGTTGATTGGTTGTGCTTGTGAATACCGACATGAGCGGTCTATGCACTTTTTACGCTACATCGGTTTTTCGCACCTAAAAAAGTCCTTTTTCAATCTCATAAAATCTTAGACACGAATATAGCTGTCTTTTAGCTTTGATTTTGCTTTAAAAACAGCAAATATTATATCTTTTGTTGCAAATTGACGAAAACTTGTGCAACCAGGCTGGTTGTCCGCAGCGTTTGGAAGTCTGAAGTGCTAACAGACATTTGCTATTCTGTATTACGCTCCGCCTAAGTCTCTGCTATATTAAAAGTACCTGAGTCTATATAAGTTAGAGGGCTTTGTTTCGCTCCAAAGAAAGACCAATTAGTTAAGTAAACGGCTCCATTGGTAAATCATCAAGCTCTACCTTATTAGTAACCAACAACTCTAATGACTAAGCCTGGCTTTTCGTTGAGGAAAGTGACCTATCAACTTTCAAATTGCCTTTATATTCCAGCGTAACTGAGGTGTTTGTTACCGAAACCATTCCTTCAGAGTTTCTTATTGATCTACCTGCAAAAGAATTGACTCTTTCTCCATCTTTTGTCTCTACTTCTTCAACGCTGCTGCTTCGCCTTGTGCCAAAATGAGCAGATTTTGATCTCGCAAATTTTGTGTGAATGAAGACGATTTAAAGTCAATGGCAAAGGTTGTCATAAGTTTTTTAGAAAGAGTTCATTCAAGCTTCTCTAAAAATTCTGCTAGGCAATCCAACAATCGTCTTGCTATCAAAGAAGTAAAACTTTGACATTCGGAGTTTTTCAGGACTATAGTATGAACTACGACTAATTTAACGCCAATATGCATAGTCCCAATATTGTGTTGATGATAAATAGTTTAAAAGATTTTTTTTAACTCCGAATTTTGTAACACGATTCCACAGAAGTTTATGCTGGTCCTAGCTTTGGGCTCTAGGATCCATGTATGGGTTATTCAGACCATAGAAGAGATTAAAGCTTTGATTCACCAAAGAATTAATTTGAGGTTTTTATGAGGGATGAAAAGATTTTCAAATACAGAAATCGTCATTTTAAAGGCTTGCAGTTTGAAGCTAATTATAATAAGGTGCCATTTGATATTACATTTTTGTTTATGTCTATTAAAATTTTGGCAAATAATAATTATCAAAGTTAGGGCAAAAGTTGACTTTCCTTGGGTAGTGCCACTTTCAATGCGGCTACATTTATCATTATAATACGATATCCAATCAGTAGACAAATGTAGGATTTCAAACTATGAACAATTTTAGATGATAAAAAATGTTGTAAGTTATGTATGATGATACTTTCTATCAACGACTAAAATTATAGTTGCAAGTTATGTAAAAAGATTTATCCGCATAATTTGTGTGCGCGTAAATACAAACGTAGCCTACAGTACAGAGCACACAATATAAAAGTCAACACTTATGAGTCACTAGCAATCCCTGGGAAAATGTTCTAAAGAAAATATATACACCTATTTTATTAACTTGTTTATGTGTAGAATGGGTCATTTTCATAAAATTTGACTTTCAAACTAAGGTTCCAAGGGTATATTCTTCCTGGAGATATATTGATTTTTTAGCTTTTTCACTGGTCTGAGAAAAATCAATATGTTGAATTTTTTTTTTATTCCAATATTCACGGCGCCAGGTACTTAAAAGTATCTGATATGCCGCTATTCATTTACCTCGTTCAATGACCTCGAGGTTTTAAATGTCTATTGAACCTTCTTTTTAAGGTGTCAACAGGGGGATTTGCAGGGATAATATCCCCAGGAAGATCGTTCCAGAGAGAAGTGCAACGCCGGATGAAGCTGTTCCTCAAGTACTCGGTTCTCGACGTGTCCTCCTTTAGATAATTGGACCGAGCTGTGTGCCTTCGCGTCTGCCTTGTCGGTTGGACAAAGTGGAGTACAATTCGAGACAGCACGTTTAAGGGAAGCAAACTCATGTACTTGTAGAAAACAGTCATTAACACTACATTAAACCTTTCATTTAGAGGCAGGAGCGATTCTTGTGTACAGGCACAGCCCGCCCTATTTGCCCTATTCTGGATCTTCTGAAATAGTGCCAACAGCGTTTTCGGAGCACCAAAATATAGCGGAAATATAATCCGACATAATTGAGTTTATGAGACAATTCAAGAAGATATTAGACACACTGGCTACTATCTGATCACTGGAATTTTTAAAAATCCACCTAAACTCAAATGTTAGAATGAACGAATTTCATTTTAATTTCCTACGGCCATCCTTTTTATCTGAAGATACTACTACTACTCACAACTCACAGAGGCACCAAGTTGCCCGAAACCGACTCAGTTGCGGACGCTCCTTCTGCACCCCATTCTTTCCAAAGCTTCACCCTTTATTCCTTTCCAAGGAGTTCCGATTTCCTTTAAATCATTCCTTACGAAAATTTCCGCTTAATTTTGAGTGACCTGTTTTTCATTGGTCCTTGATGCATGGCAGAAAAGGGCGGTCTTTGGCAATCTATTGGTCAAGCTTTCTCTCATTATAGCCCTAACAAATTGAATTGGACCACATTTTTCATCCAATTTGTTATTTCATATTCAGTCAGTCTAACGGGTATCCAGAGCTATTCGGTGGTAGTTACATTACTTTAGAAAATATCAAACAAATACTAATACTACTACTAACAAATCCCCGCAGTGCCATGCCACCTGAGATCAACACAGCTACGCACGCTACTACTCTACCCCAATTGATTCAAAGCCTCTCTCTTTACGCCCTCCCTGGAACTTTCTATTTCCTTTAAATCTTACTGTATGATATCCTCCCACCCCAGACGAGGACGACCTGCTTTTTGTTTTGTCCTAGACGTTTGGCTGAAAAGGACAATCTTCGGCAATCTGTCATCCTTGATCCGCAGAACGTGCCCTAACCATCTCAACCTTTCTTTCATTATAGCCTTAGAAAGCAGGATTGAACGACACTTTTAATACAGCCTACTGTTTGAAATACGGTCAGTCAGCTGGGTACCTAATACAATCCGTAGGCATCCGCTCTGGAAAACATCTAGCAAATCTTCATCTGCTTTTCGGAGCGCCCATGCTTCAGAGCTATATTTAATCACTGTCATTACTATAGCTTCCAAAATTCTAATCTTGGTTTCCAGAATTATCTTCCTATTCTTCCAAACATTTTTTTAACTATGAAAAAAGCCCTGAGCCTTGGCTACTCTACTTTTAACATCTTCTTTGCTCCTACCGTCTTTACTAATAATACTACCAAGGTAAGTGACTACTCCTCAAATCCGACCATAAAACATAATTCATAATACATTAGAGACGCAATGCTCTTTACTAAGTTACAGGAATAAATCTGAGTGGTGTTATTAGGTTACATGCCCTTCCAGAACGTCTGAATTTGCACTAATTCCAAGAATAGAGGGCCAGCAATACATAAGGGGGGCCAAGTTTGGTGGTGCCCTTCCCTCCTTCTCCCTATGAATATCTGTATCTGCTACACCAAATTGTATTTTGTCACTTCTGAGTTGTGTCTAGTTAACAGCGTATTTTTTTAGCCCTAAAAGATGCAAAAAACTGTTTTGGTGCTAGAAACTGTTGGGTCTATATGAAGCATTGCAGCGGTATCTAAGGTCTTCGTTTAGTAACGACTACTTTCATCATTATTATTTCAAGAAATTAAATTGAAGTGGCTGGATCGAGGGAGGAGAATGATTTCTAACATCCTTTTTCAACAGCAGCAACATTTTAAGAAATTTAAAATAAATTTCTTGTGAATTGTTATCTCAATTAATCATTACTTGTACCGAACCAATCGTGCTCAAATCCTCCTCAGGGCCATACTGTGGTGTTTCTTTTGATCCACAGTAGAGTGCAGACGGTTTGTTATCATTGTAATATCCTTTCTTGTTTTAGTTTAAAGCTTATTCCAATAGGCAAAGTCCTCCAAAAAAAAGTCCCCCCAGATACCACCCCAAATACCAGTGAAATTGATACCCATCCTGGCTGGTCAAGCTCACTATCACAAAGGTCACATGATAGCTCTAATACTGAGGATAGGACAAAGATCAGAGTAGGGGGCAATGTCACTATAAATGATGGTGATGGGTTTCAAGAGGTTCTTTCCAATAATTCTAAAAAAAGGAAAAAAATTTCCCCAATCGAAAGCATTATCCCCTCTCCCTGCCCAAGATCCTCCCTCCCAAAACTTAGGAATTTACCTTAAAATGTCTCCTATTACCCCCTTTGAAATAAAAAAGATTACTGCAATAAGAGTTGCAATTTTCAAATTGATAAAATCAATGTTCTCTCTTAATATTCACCGTGATGGATCTCTGCTAATAGCTGTCCGAGATCAGAAATCAGCAGACACAATAATTAATCTAAAATCCCTTCTGAATACCCCCAATTAATGCATCTAAATGGAACCCAAAAGAATCCCCAACAAAAATAGTAGATTATAATGTTCCCCCAGAAATACCCATTCAGGAGTTAAAAGAAAGGCTCTCAGATAGGGATGGCAACACAATCCCAGTTGAAGATGTTACCCAACTTGGTAAACCTAACTCTAATGGCCTAAAAACAAGTAGATCTTTCTTATTTATACTGAAGGAAAAAATTAATATCCCAGAAAAGTTATTCCTATTTGGGCAAATCAAACCGCACAAGGAATACAAACCAAAGCCTATCCAGTGTCAGAAGTGTCTCAAACTGGGACACACAACAAACAAATGCAATGAAATTCTCCTAGAGTGTAGTAATTGTAAAGCATTCCATCCTAAAGAGTTGACAACTTGCAACAACACTCAGCCTACATGTATCAATCGCAAAGGCCCACATGAATCTACCAATAAATCACTATGCCCTGCATATAAGAAAAGAGCACTAACACTTCAAAAAGCAACAGAGAAGGCCATTCCATACCCATTTGTAACAATGGAAGCGAATGCTGCCCAACAATACCACATAAAGTCCGTAATGAAACCAATCAAAACCCCCAAGTCAAACGCCCCCAATGCATAAAGTATCCCTTAGAAAAACACCATCCTCAAAGTCCCCTACCTCACATCGCTATCAGAAGGAATCACCAAGTCAACAAGCCTCCTTGTCCGGTGAGATGAGGTCAGCCTGGCCCCCATCCCAAGAAGAAACAAACCAGAAACACTGCCAGGAATTAATCCCTTAACTGACAAACAGGATGCACAACCAAACATGCAATCCCCGAATATATGCTTATTCATTCTAAACTGTAATGCAGTTCAGGCCATGAACATACATCAACTACAGAAAACAAAAATCATTGCAGAATCGGCAAAAATCTACAGCCCTGGTGATATGCTCATTCAAGAAAAAAAGATCTTGCTTTACTTTTAACAAAGCTGAACATTAATACACAGTCATATGAAAAATAAATCAACAACACAACACATATCATACTCCAGTGGAACGTAAGATCACTCACAGAAAATAAGCTAAATGAACTAATATCTTTTATGAATAATAATCCCATTAATATTGCTTGCCTCCAGAAAACTCATTTAACCCAAAATCAACAAATGGGATATACTATCCTGAGAAAGGATAGATCATCAGAGAGAGAAGGAGGTGGAGTAGCTTTAATAGTTAAAAATAATATAAAATTCTGTGGCATCAACTTTCCAGATTTTGCAAATGATTTTGATGCAATTGGTATCAGTGTTTGGCTGAATAACACAAAAACCTACATAACAAGCTTTTATAACCCTAATGGCCAAACTACAGATGCCATGGATTTCTTTAATTATATAACTAATTCCAATATGTTAAAAAATATCATTGTTTGCGAAGATTTCAGTGCTCACAGCCTTTTGTGAGGGGATAAACCAGCAAACATAGCTTGTAAATAGATTAAGAATATGACTTCAAACAATATTGAATAAGCTGTTGTTAGCCCTCCAAACCTGAATACATATTTCAACCCCAAAAGTGGCAGATTCTCTACAATTGACCTACAAATTGTGTCTTTACATATTTTGAAAAAAATTTGTATAAATAAAATTTATAGTCTATGTACTGACCACTTTGCTATAGTTTGTTCCCTAAATGAACCTGCTGAAACCCAGTCACATACCTCAAAATACATGAATACTACAGCAAATTGGTCTATGTTCTAAAATAAGCTAAATGATGAAATTACAAGTTTCACCCAAAATTCATGCATTTCAAATACAACAGTTGACACACATGCTGAAGTCTTGGCATCTATACTAATAAATACAGCTAATCATGCTATCCCCAGGACAACACCCAAAAAAACCTTCCCTAAACACATTCCCATAGCATGGTGGACAAATGAGTGCCAAAATAAATGGAGAATAAAAAAGGCAGCTAGGAGAGCATTCATAAAAAACCATCACCCACTACATATTTAAAAAAATTACAAGCAAAATCTAATCTAAAAAGGACTATAATAGATGCTAAATATAACTACTGGAACAATTTTGCAAATAATGTCTCCTGAGAGACACATGAGCCAATTATACATAAAGTCATATGCCACATCTTTGGGAAATAGACTTCCCCAATGCACTCCTGTATGAGCTTTGCATAATAATGCCAAATATGATAAAGATAATGAAAACGTTAAGCTATTTGTCACTCTATTTGTTAATAAACTAACATCGTACAACGAATAAAAATATTTACAATTCCTGTGAACCTAAATTACCAACCAATCCCAGGATCTGAGGTTATAACTAGTCCAATTTAATCCAGGAAATGAATAATGCAATACACCATATTAGGACCAAAACTAGCGGCAGCTGTGGTAATACACATACTACTTGGATAAACAATTTCACCCCTTCATACAAACAAGAACTGCTCAATTGTTGTAATCACGCTTGGCCAACTTCTATGTTCCCCAAAATATGGAAATGTTTGGTCCTCCTACTAATCCTAAACAAAAATAAACCCAAAGATAACCCTGAGTCCTATAGGCCCATAATGATTACTCCTGTGATGGTGAAAAAATTGGAGAAAATGATCTATTACAGACTCCTGGTTTGTTGAAGAAAATAATATGATCCCTCAAACTTAAACTGGATTCAGTAAACACCACTCCTCAACAGATGCTTTCATTTTGCTAACAAATGCAATAAATGAATCATTCTCAAAAAATAATGTCCTAGTTGCAGCTTTCCTAGATTTTGAAGGGGCATATAACAATGTGAACCACCAAACCGTTTTAAACAAACTGGCAAACCTTGGACTACCCCCCAAGCTAGTATCTTTTATAAAATCTTTCATAGAAGTGCGAAGTTTCATTGTTTGTGTTGGTTCAGCCTCTTCACCCCAAATGACAGTAACCAAAGGCCTACCTCAGGGAGCAGTCCTCAGTTGCCTCCTTTTTGCCCTATATCTCTGGGACATGAACCTCCCCCAAACGAATCTATAATATGCTGACGATCTGCTGATAGGGCCATCTGGCAAAACCTTTGAGATAGCACAGTCAAATCTGCAAAAGTCACTTTTCCAATTTGAAGAATTCTCTCAACATTCAGATTTACCCACTGCACCTAAAAAGTAAGAAATGGTCGGATTTCACTAAAGGTGGAACCATGTCAATGCAAGACTAGCTATAAAAGGAACATCTACTCCAGAAGATAACCATATCAATTACTTAGGTCTCATGCTTTAATAAAACCTTAATATCCACCTCCATATTTCAAAATCTCTCGCCCATTGCAATTTTCAGGTGAGGAAGGAAAGCACCACTTGCTACCTTCTCATTTATTTTTAACCCATCAATAAATATTTGGAAGTGGTTTTTATAAGTATTTGTATTAAGTTCAGTAAATTTTTTCTGGAGAAAAGCAATGGGGGTTAGATCTTTATTCCACTTTGAGAAATCAGTATTTATTATGGGAATTGACCAATTCCATGGAGGGGATTGGGGGAAAGTAGGTACAATAGACTTTGCTGGTACAGGGAACTTCTTCTGAATATTGGCATACTCATCTGCAATGCCTCTATACATGGCTGGATTTCTTAACCAATTATGTAGGGTGTGTGAGCTATTTGATTAAATTTTTGTAAGATGTTTTGTCAAGAGAAAGCTACGTCTCTCCCTTATTGTTGTTAATCCACTCTCCATGAGCAGAAACTTGGTGCTTGTGGGTTTCCTAAGACCAAATATCAGACGTATTATATCATTTTGTGTTGTTTCAATTTTTTGCATCTGGGTCTTTGCACATGCACCATAGATGATGAGCCCATAGTCAATATGGGGTCTTATATATGATTTGTAAAACTGGAGTAAGGTTTTCTCCTAACAGCCCCAGGGTGTGGAAAGAAGTCTTTTTAGTATATTTGTTTTTCTATAGCATTTTTTTATTGTGATAATTAATCTTCTATCATTCATACTTATGTACGGAAACAAACAAGAAGCTAAAGCGGAATACATCATGAGAAACTAAGGACAGCTATGTTTGTTTTCATTTGTTCTTCAAACGGGACCACCGCTGTACAACCTTGTTTAAGTCAATGGCATCGGTGAGGCCTTTTTCATTCGCCAACAACATAAGGAATCTAGTCAAAAATCAACCTTGGTAGTTCTCAGAAAATTCTTAATAAACTTGAGCTTGCTAAATGCTCTTTTGGCAGCAGCAACTGCAACAGGTGCTAACACAGCCAGTTGGTAAAGGCAGTTGGCTTGCTTAAGCTGGTGTTGCCGGCAATTTTTTTTCACCTAGGACTTCTCTGAAGCAAGTAGCGCCGTGGCAAAGCTGAAATAAAAGTTCAAGCTCTACTTATAAAGCAGTAGAATCTGAATGTCTTTCTTGGTAAAAAAAAACGTTGTTGCTAGCTCAATATCTGCAACTGAAACCCTTTTTTAAAGGATGCTAAATTTTGAATCAAAATTACTGAAAATTGGCAAGGCAAGCTGTGAGATCATCTCTCATCATTGTAGTCAACCTTGGAAGCAGGATTCTAAAATATTGTCTATGATGCTTTGAGATCTCGGCTTGACCATGAGCTTGGCTGTCAAAACAAGATGGTTCAAGTTGCTGACAATGATTCCTAACGAAATCTGGCTCTGGATCGACTCCTTTCATTCTGGTAAACACTTTTACACTATCAATGGAATTATTCCTTTTGTCTTCCGATATTCTTTCGAAAGGTTTCTTCATAGCTTCAAGCATCTCGATTGCATCGATGATGTTTATCTCCTCTTCTTCAAGATTTTCTACTGCTATCCTAATCTTTAAGATGAAGGCCGCTAGCTTGTGCCTTCAACTTAACATCGGTGTTGTTTATCTGTTTTGTTTCGTAAATGGCTGTGAAACTATTGCTTCAAAGTAAGTATTTTCTGCTTGTGTGGTTTCAGCCCTTGCAGTTTACCGAGTCCGTGATAAGTTTTGAAGCTTATAGCTGTTTTCAATCGAAGAGAGTTTTCCTTTTATATAGGGTGGCAAAATACTTTGTAGGTTATCAAGAGCTAACACATATCTCGCTAGAAGTTAAACAATTTGAATAAAGTTGCCATTTTGTTCTTCAGTTATCCTAAAGTCAATGCCCGGTCTCGATAGTGTTCCTGCAGCGTCGAAAAAAAAACACAATTTTCCTCTTTGTCTCTCCACCTTTTGCCTATTTTCTGCTATTTTCTGTATTTTCTGCTTGTGTGGTTTCAGCCCTTGCAGTTTACCGAGTCCGTGATAAGTTTTGGAGCTTAAAGCTGTTTTCAATCGAAGAGGGTTTTCCTTTAAGGATGGCAAAATGCTTTGTAGATGAAGAGACGGACACGTACATTTCATCAAGGATGTTGAAAAGCTCAAATATTCAAGAGGTGAATTGCCACTATGTTCAATAAGAATGTTTAGTCTGTGGGTCAGTCAGGGAATATAGGGTACACGCCAAACAAGATGTTTCGACATTTCTTGCTGGGCTCCTTTAAATTCACCAGACAACGCACTTGCATAGTGATAAGACTGGAAAGCTAGTTTAAATAGAGGAATTCCTCGCCTTCACAATGTTTCTTTTATACTTTCTGTCATACCCTGCCCGGTTTTGTTATTAGCCTCACTGATATCTAATAGTTTCTTTCTAGGAGTCCCTTCCGAGCTTGTATAGCGGATTACACCCGCAAGGTTATCAGAATGAGAATCATCGGGTATTGTATCAAAGAATAACATTCTGAATACAAAACTTCATCGGCGATTTTATAGGTAAATAGCTAAATTTGTATGGTCTATATTGGTTATCAAGAGCTAACACATATCTCGCTAGAAGTTAAACAATTTGAATAAAGTTGCCATTTTGTTCTTCAGTTATCCTAAAGTCAATGCCCGGTCTCGATAGTGTTCCTGCAGCGTCGAAAAAAAAACACAATTTTCCTCTTTGTCTCTCCACCTTTTGCCTGCTGCTAAACCTTAGTTCGGGTGCTTTTATCAAGTAAGAAATCCCAATGACGGCTGTTATTGACGAGGTGACAAAAATAGAACACAGCTGCTTTTTGGGACTCGGAAAAGAAATGAATTTTAAGTTTTCCTTTCTTCGCCTGTTATCTGCTCTTTATTTTGTGCCATTGCCGCAGACCGGCTTCAACCCAAACTTTTTTGAATTGGTCACTCCTGGGACCTCTAGAGGAAACACAGGAAGCAGAAGGCAGCATCTTTATCGATATTATCTTCTAAAAACTGTTAATCCTCATAGCATCCCGGATGAAAACGCCACTGTTTTATTTTTTATATTGAAGAATCAACTCGGAAGACTCTCAGCTTTGGTTGATTAAGACCACCTGAAATAAGGTGCTTCCTTTGGTTTTTGCTAGGGATTGGCTTCCTTATTCCTGGACTCTTGTGAACTATACTTTCAAAATCGTCACTACAATTTTCGGCAGCAACTCCACTAATTGTTGAAATATTAAGAAGTTCTTCAGTGACAACACAGTGTTTAAAGTTCTTCAAACACAGAAGATGATGTAGACTGTATTTCCCCCAATATATCTCCTGCATTCAACTTAAAATTTCCCCAGACAGCCTTAATAATGTCATTGGAACCGATAACTAATGATTTAATGTATTCGAGCATGGTAAAACTTGATTTGCTTGTGTCTTAAAAGACACAAGGGTCGACTTTTTATTATCCACAAAGGTCTACTTTTAGAATGAAAGTTCAGAATTACGACTATTTTCATCGGGACTTAGTGATGCCCTTGGAGGGACGAACAAGTGATGCCTTTAAATTGCCCTTCGAGGGCAATTAAAAAAAAACTAGTAGGGTGGAAAACAGGGCGAAAAAGCAACAAAGCATATAGCTAGGGCCAGTTTTTCCGGGCTAAAGAAGGATCGTAAACATTAGGCTAAGATATCCATAACTTTTTTGTTACTATAACAGGCCTTATCCTATATTTTTTAGGGGACAATTTAAAAACAGAAACTGGTAGGGTAAAAATCAGGATTAAAAAGCAATGAATCAAAAAGATAAAACTAAAAACTGTATAATTGTTTTTCAGGACTGAGGCCTGAGATATTCATAACTTCTTTGGTTGTCATTGCAGGCCTTATTTTCCTTTTTTGTTTTCTGCAAATTTGAAATTTCTATTAAATGCAGCGAATCTGGTATAAACAGAAGCAGGAATATTGCCTTCAAATTGACCAACTGGAGGAAAACAATTGCGGGTATAAATATAAAGATTAACCATTCCCGAATCGTTATAATGATTACCCTTAAAGAGTTCCCCAAGGGTCTCTCTCCAGAACATTCATGAATACATATAAGTAGTGGCAAAGTAGGAGTTAGATAGCTTGTCTGTTGTCTTGTGAAAGTCTGGGAAATAATTGTTGCTTTAGATTACTGTTAGAACAAACCTATTCTTTTCTTTTGTTGTTTCAGCTACTTTTTTTGCCTTGCGTCATTCATTATATGCCATAGGACTTTCAGTTCGACAGGTTAGTCTAAGCTTAGACAGATGAAGGTAATTTTTTCTAATAAAATTAAACCAAACGACATCGCTACACGAATTACTGCAAAAGTTAATTCCTAGGAAAGTTTTTCCGAAAAAGAATCCATTGAAGACCAGCCTAAAGTAGAAAATTAATAGTAAATTATACCATCCGGAAAGACGATTTTTATAGGGTGAATCGGGGAAAGTCCGACACCTTAACATGTTTTTATTTGCTAAATTGACTCAAGATTTTTTTTTATGAGTATATCATATCATCTTCAATCAATCGTTTTTTACAGCACTTTCCCATATTATTCACTTTTTGATTTTTCCATGTACTGTGCTTGTAACCCATCACTAGGTCTCAAAGTTGGTGCAGTCTGCTATGTTGGACTTACTCCAGCTTTGGGGGAAGTGCAACATATCCTAATAGCTTTTTTCAACAATATGTCAAAAATAATATGACTTCACCATCTTAAAGGGCATCGAGGAACCACTATAAGTCCATAAGCAAACAACTTTTATGTCAAACTGACTGGCATCAAAAGGCCAGACCGTATTTTTTCTGCTGCTGTGGGGTAACACCGACAGTGTCGGACTTACCCAACAAATAAACGTTACAAGTATCATAGCCGAGGTGCACAAATAACTGAATGTAAATGATTGATTGTATTTTAAAAAAAGAAAAACATATCGCACATATTATGCTTTGACTTCAGATACAAAAAGTTACTCATATATGTTGTAGTTTACGTGTATGGACATAAAATAAAGATCTACTGACGCTTGCCAGTAACTGCCCTGTACGATACAATAACCTGACGGATTTAGGGTATTTCAAATGCTCCGGTTCCCACTTAGTTTACTGGTCCTGCAAAAATGTATTTGTTATCCAAAGTATCAATGTCGTCTTTCTTTGGCCAATTGAAGGAGTAGGTGGCAAGGCTCAAGCAGTGAAGACACTTGAGCTTAACTTTTCCCTCGTCAGGAAAGTCTAGAACCCTTCCTATGTTCATCATTCCTGGCATAGTATCTAACTGCACAGTACTCATTTAGCTTGGGAACAATCTTTTGCTTACTGGGATTCTCCTTGTCATTACTGTCACTTTCTTTAATAGTATCTTGAATACTCTGATCATCCTCATCAGAGCCAAGTTCAAGGCTGATGTCTAATTCGCTATCACTCGAATCTCTATTGGCTTCCCTCTTAGGAAGAACCTTTTTTCCGTTTTTATACCCTTCCCATCTGAAGTTTTCTTCTTCCCTTTGCCTTTTGCTTTCAGATTTTCTTCCCTCTTAAGCACCTCTAGATGTTCTTTTGATGTTATCACTTCTGCCTCTCTTGCAATTTTCTTCGGTTTTTCTATTCCTGTAACTGATGGTAGGTCGGGCCGCTTGATTGAGTCAAGAAGAATCTCTTCAAAAGTTTTGATAATTACGGATGGGTTTACTCTCACTGGAACACTCAGATCGAAGATTCCAGTTTCTTTGAACGACTTTTTGATCAGACTAGGAGTGAGATAGGTATCCCATACCTTTGATAAGAGACATACAAAATCCTTCTTCGACAGAATGTTGCCAGGGTGCTTCCTCTGCCATTTCACGAGATTCTGATCATAAGACACTTTCATTCCCTTGAAAACCACTTTATCGAGAGGTTGAAGCATGTGAGATGCATGTGGAGGTAGCTTGAGAATTGTAACGTTATTTTCGTTTGCAAGTTTGACAAGAGCAAGAGAAAGATGTGACCCATGTCCATCTAAGATAAGAAGTGTCTTTCCCTTTACGTGAGGGAGAAACTGTAATTCAAACCACTTCATTAAATTATGAATGAATGGATGAATTTATTTGAAGGGGAATTATGAATGAATTGATAAAGGTATACGAAAACCTGTCACAAGCAGATGTGCAAAAAATTTCAAAACTGTCAGTAGCAGAATTCCAATAGCTGCCAACACTTTAGCAGCAAAATTTGTGTTTTGACAGCTTTTCGTTGAGCAAAAAGTATTTCTATAGGTAAAATTTGCAGAAAAGTAACAAATGTAACTTAGCATAGCTTGCGGTTAGAAATATCAATAGGTTTCTTAATCATATTTAATCATATTAAAGTACTGTCTCATACTTACTCTAATGCTGCTAATGGTGTATAGCATTAAAGTCTCAAGTATACAGTATATAGCTTACTGCATTCTTATGGATTGAGTTGTACACTCCAATGATATTGTTATTATAAAAATAATACACACCCAACTGCATTCTTAATATTCAACCAGCCTGAAGTAATAGCCCATCGCCCATCGCCCTTGCCATCGCCCTATGTTCAGTGTTGCCAAACTTTGAAGAAAACATCCCTCGCCGATCGCCCAATATTTCAAATTGATTACAGTGTTGCCAAATTTAGTCTCCTTTAACCTAAAGGACTATTTAAAATACTTTAACACATTTGACTTACAGTAGCGGAGATTATAAAGGGTAAGACGCTCATTTGTGGGGCTGAATCTCATCTGCTTGATTAGTTGTTCATTTTAAAAAATATTTTTTCGCTTATTCATAATGTATACGTCCTGTCATCTTTGAAAGTCATGAATTAAGTTTAGTTACCAAATAATGTTTTTTTCTAAAAAATTCGAAATATTTCTCTTACAAAAAGCAGGCGAGGGCCTTGCTTTTGCTTATTATGTCCTATACAGTTTTTTTATGAAGTGAAAAACAATTGGCCATAAAATTTAGTATTTCCTTCATTGCTACAGCTCTTTGTGACTTTTTTATTTAACCAGGGCGATTTTTCCTATCGCCCTAGTCTTGAAATTCCAGCCATAAGGTCAAAGAATGAGAAAAAGGTTTCTATTCTTCTAAAAACGTGTAGTGCTATCATCAAACGGATGAGATGTTTCAAATGAGCTGTCACTCGCCACAAATCGAAGCACAATCACAATTGACTCACAGCAGAGGAGATTCTAAGGGGTCAGACACAACTTTTTGGGACTAAACCTTATCTGCTTGACTAGTAGCTCATTTTAAAGGCCATTTTTCTCTGATTCATAATATATACGTCTTACCGTGTTTAAAAGTCTTGAATTCAATTTAGTTCCCAAATAAAGTTTTTCTAAGAAATTCAAAATCCTTGTCTTACAAAAAATTACAAAAAAGTGGGCGATGGCCTTGCTTTGGCTTATTGTGTCCTAAACAGTGTTTTTATGAAGTGAAAAACAATTTAAAATAACATTACCATAACATTCAATATTTCCTTCATTGCTAAAACTCTGTGACTTTTTATTTAACCAGGGCGATTTTCTTATCGCCCTAGTCTTAAAATTCCAGCCATAAGGTCAAAGAATGAGAAAAAAGGTTCCTATTCTTCTCAAAACGTGTAGTGCTATCATCAGACAGATGAGAAGTTTCAAATGAGATGTCACTCACCACAAATTGGAGCACAATCACAATTGACTCACAGCAGAGGAGATTCAAAGGGGTCGGACACTACTTTTTGGAACTAAACCTTATCTGCTTGACTAGTAGCTCATTTTAACGGCCATTTTTCTCTGATTCATAATATATACGTGTTACCTTGTTTAAAAGTCTTGAATTAAATTTAGTTCCCAAATAAAGTTTTTTTAAGAAATTCAAAATCCTTGTCTTACGAAAAATTACAAAAAAAGCGGACGATGGCCTTGCTTTGGCTTATTATGTCCTATACAGTGTTTTCATGAAGTGAAAAATAATTTATCATAACATTACCATAACATTTAGTATTTCCTTCATTGCTAGAACTCTTTGTGACTTTTTTATTTAACCAGGGCGATTGTCTTATCGCCCTATTCTTAAAATTCTAGCCATAAGGTCAAAGAATGAGAAAAAGGTTCCTATTCTTCTCAAAACGTGGAGTGCTATCATCAGACGGATGAGACGTTTCAAATGTGCTGTCACACGCCACAAATCGGAGCACAATCACAATTGACTCACAGCAGAGGAGATTCTAAGGGGTCAGACACTTCTTTTTAGGAATAACCCATATCTGCTTGACTAGTAGCTCATTTCAAAGGCCATTTTTCTCTTATTCATAATATATACGTCTTACCACGTTTAAAAGTCTTGAATTCAATTTAGTTCCCAAATAAAGTTTTTTTTAAGAAATTCAAAATCCTTGTCTTACAAAAAATTACAAAAAAGCGGGCGATGGCCTTGCTTTGGCTTATTATGTCCTATACGGTGTTTTTATGAAGTGAAAAACAATTTACTATAACATTACCATAATATTTAGTATTTCCTTTATTGCTACAACTCTTTGTGACTTTTTATTTAACCAGGGCGGTTTTCTTATCGCCCTAGTCTTAAAATTCTAGCCATAAGGTCAAAGAATGAGAAAAAGATTCCTATTCTTCTCAAAACGTGGATTGCTATCATCAGACGGAAGAGAAGTTTCAAATGAGCTGTCACACGCCACAAATCGGAGCACAATCACAATTGACTCACAGCAGAGGAGATTCTAAGGGGTCAGACACTACTTTTTGGGACTAACCCTTATCTGCTTGACTAGTAGCTCATTTCAAAGGCCATTTTTCTCTTATTCATAATATATACGTCTTACCGCGTTTAAAAGTCTTGAATTCAATTTAGTTCCCAAATAAAGTTTTTTTTTTAAGAAATTCAAAATCCTTGTCTAACAAAAAATTACAAAAAAGCGGGCGATGGCCTTGCTTTGACTTATTATGTCCTATACAGGGTTTTTATGAAAGGAAAAACAATTTACCATAACAATACCATAAAATTTAGTATTTCCTTCATTGCTACAACTCTTTCTGACTTTTTTATTTAACCAGGGCGATTTTCTTATCGCCCTAGTCTTAAAATTTCAGCCATAAGGTCAAAGAATGAGAAAAAGGTTCCTATTCTTCTTAAGACGTGTAGTGCTATCATCAGGCGGATGAGACGTTTAAAATGAGCTGTCACTCGCCACAAATCGGATAAAAATCACAATTGACTCACAGCAGAGGAGATTCTAAGGGGTTAAACACTACTTTTTGGGACTAAACCTTATCTGCTTGACT